>NW_015172031.1:660339-767679 GCF_001447785.1 Gekko japonicus | reverse complement strand
AATTTTGATGCTATGGCCCTTTTAATACAACCAAAGACTGAATTTGCCTTTTTTGCCACTGCATCACACTGACTGCTCATATTTAGTTTACAGTCCACTCTTACCCCAACATCTCTTCCACATACACTACTCCCTAGAAACGTATCCCCCATCCAGTGTTTGTGCTTGACATTTTTGTGGCCCAGATATAATACTGTGCATTTATCTTTGTTGAATTGCATCTTGTTTGCAACTATCCACTTCTCCAGAGTATTCAGGTCTTGTTGAATTTTGACTCTATCTTCTTGGGTGTTTACTATTCCTCCCAATTTGGCATCATCAGCAAATTTAATGGGTAGCCCTTCTACCCCTTCATCCAGATCATTGATAAAAATATTGAAAAGTACCAGGCCCAAAACCGAGCCCTGCGGCACCCCACTGGATTCCTCCCTCCAATCTGATGAAATACCATTGACCACCACTCTTTGGGAGTGGTCCTCTAACCATTTCCTTATCCACCAAACTGTCCTATAGTCCAGCCCACAGTCTTCCAGTTTGCCCATCAGAATGTCATGGGGAACCTTATCAAAAGCTTTACTGAAATCCAGGTAAATCACATCAACAGAGTTCCCATGATCCAGTAAGCTCGTCACATGATCAAAGAAGGAAACAAGGTTGGTCTGACAAGATCTGTTGGGGACAAAACCATGCTGACTTCCCCAGATCACTAGGTGGTCCTTCAGATGCTTACAGATCGATCCCTTTAAAATCTGCTCTAATATCTTCCTAGCGACAGAAGTCAGACTGACCGGCCTGTAGTTTTCCAGGTCATCCTTCTTCCATTTCTTAAAGAATGGGATAACATTCGCTCTTCTCTAATCTTGTGGCACATCCCCAGTCCTCCAGGAGGTCTTGAAGATAATGGACAGAGGCTCTGCAAGTTCATTAGGAAGTTCTTTGAGCACTTTTGGGTGCACACCATCTGGCTCAGGGGATTTGTATTCATCCAGAGCAGCCAGGTGGCTCTCCACAACCTCCCTGTCAATGTCAACTGGACATTCAGGTGTCCTGTTATGTCCTACACCATCTCTAGATGGGCTCGAGTTCTTCTGGGAGAAAACAGAGGCAAAAAAGTCATTACGCCTGTCTGCTTTTTCTCTGTCCTCCACCAGAGTTTCTCCTTCTATTCCCAAAAGCGGTCCAATTGCCTCTTTTACTTTGCATTTGCTTCTCACATGTCTGTAGAAGCTTTTCTTATTGTCGCAAGGCCCCCTGGCCAGACCCAACTCATACCAAGCTTTGGTTTCCCTGAAGGCTGATCTGCAGTACCTAGTAACTCTCATATACTCCTCTTTAGAGGTCTGACCTTCCCTCCATTTCTTGAACATTTCCTTTTTTCTCCCTTAGCTTATTCTGAAGCCCTTGGTTCATCCACATTGGTTTCTTGGAGTCCTTACCATGTTTCTGTCTTGCTGGAATACTGAGGGCTTGAGCTCACAGAAGCTTGCTCCTCTCCCTTCCAGCACACTCCCCCACGGAATTACTTCCATCAAGCCTCTGAGTTCATTGAAGTCGGCCCTATGAAAATCTAACCTACGAGTCTGGCTATGAACTTCCTTGACTGGAATTCAAGGAGGACATGGTCACTTCCCCCTAAGGTCCCCACCACCTCCACACCATTGACCAATTCTTCCCTTTTGGTTAATATTAAGTCCAGTATGGCTGAGCCCCTTGTAGTTTCCTCTACCATTTGAAAAAGGAAGTTGTCGACCAGACAGGTCAGAAACTTGTGTGATTCTTGTCACTTTCTTGAGCCTGTCTCCCAGCACACATCGGGGAAGTTGAATTCTCCCATAATTATAAAGTTCTCATGTCTGGATACTCTACCAATCTATTCAAGGAGGGCAGCATCCATTTCCTGTCCCTGGTCAGGCGGTCTGTAGCAGACTCCAACAACAATACCCTTTGTCCTACCCTCCTTATTTCCACCCATATACTTTCCACGCGGCTGTCAATCACATTCTCCAGAACTTCCTGACATTCTATCCCTCTCCTCACATACAGCACCACTCCACCTCCTCTTCTACCCTTCCTGTTTTTCTTGAACAACTCATACCCATCCACTATCACATCCCAGTCATGAGAATCAATCACCCCTCCAAGTCTCAGTTATGCCTATTATATTGTAGCCCTCTGTTTGCAAAAGAATCTCAAGCTCTTCCTTCTTATTACCCATACTACAGGCATTGATATATAGGCACTTGTAGCCTTGTACCTTTGTTTGACCTATCCTACCCAGGTGAGCCCCCACTGTTTTCACTTCTTCATTGAAGTCCCCATGTTGATTGTCCCCTTTCCCTTGTGGCTTCAGTTTAAAGCTCTCCTGATGAAGCTCTCCAGGTTCTCTCTGAATGTTTTCTTCCCTGACCTTGAGAGATGAAGCCCATCATGTGCTAGGAGGCCTTCTCTAAGACAACTTATTGTTATGCCAATAAAGGTTTATGCAAAAGAGAGAGAGAACTTATCCCATGATCCCAGAACCCAAAGCGCTCTTGCAGGCACCAACATCTCAGCCAACGATTCACCTCGAGTATGGTCTGTTCTCTTTGCACTCCTCTTCCTATGACTGGAAGGAGATGCTAGCCAAATTGCCTTGATTGCCTTGATATGTAGGGGATTTAAGGTGTACCACAAGGCAATAGGCAAATAAGGGAACAAGCACCAGTGTATACAGGGGTCCCACTTCTTCCCAGCTCACCCGGAATAGACCCAAAGACAGGCTTCAGTATAAAATTATTTCCTTTACTGAAGATGTATCACAAGCATACAATATCACAAACACACTCACAGTTACACAGATCTAAGAAAATTAGATAGGAGAGGATAGCACTTTCACATTAGCAGGATGTTTCATTGAGGGGTAATACTGTTACCTGTCCACGACGGGATGGAGCGATCCTCAGAAAAAAAATGAGGGAGTCTATAGGGAAATGGGGTCATGTCTTGAACCAGCATAGAGACGAGGAAAGACTCTTGGGTAGCTAATCCAGAGTCAGCAAGATAAGTAGGGTTTAGGTGCACAGAGAGAGAGAGAGCACATGGCTGGGTGCCCCTTTTAAGAGGGGGCTTTGGAGGTTGGGCTAGGCTGGCCACATCCCCTAGTCACATGTCTCTTGGGGGTGGTCTAAGCTGGTCACATGTCTTGGCCCACCTCCTACTAGTCCGTCCCAAAAACATCCTATTGGAGCAGGGTTTAGGGGGAGGGGATTAAGGGAGTGGACAACATTGAGATCTAATAACTTTGGGCAGAACAGTAGCACCTAAAGAGATTATGACTCATGCGGCCAGAGTCTTTGTCATGAAGATTCCGTGATTGCCTTCTGTCTGTCACCTTTCAGCTAGGTAAAGTTTTGTGTGGGAGGGGAATACTACCTGCGTGTGCTGGAAGACGCTTCTCATGGCATTTGGATTTCTTTGTCTCTGGTCTTCTCTCTGGGTTTACAGTGCTTCACATGGCTAGGGACCTGGTCCAACTTATAGCAGGCAAGAGGGCATTTAACTTCCAGGAACCATTGGCACAGCATATCACAGGAAAGCTTTCTGCTTCTGGGTGTGTGTCTAGCTGGCATCCTTTTTGGTCACCACACAGTTCAGTCCCTATTTGCACATTGCTTGCACAGTCCAGGTTTTATTACTTATGAACTTTGTTCATAAGAGCACAAAATGCACCTTGCAGGGCAACAGAGAGAAGAGAATACCACCTGTTCCCCCAATGCCTTCAACTGCCTTCCAAGAGCTTCATAGTCCTCTTTAATTTTTGTGATGGTATTTGTGGTCATGTCACTCATCCCCACATGAACCAGCACAAATGGGTACTGATCAGTAGGTCTTATCAGTTTTGGCAGTCAGTCTAATATCCTGAATTCTGGCCCCAGGTAAGCAACACATCTCTTGGAGTAGGGGATCTGGCCTGGACACATTACATTCTATACCCCTGAGCAGAGAGTCCCTGACGACCACCACTTTCTGTTTCCTTCCACTTCCATGTGGTTCCATGCCCTCTTCACTCCCTTTTCCAGGTCTTTGTGGCTCTCCTTCCACTCTTATCTCCGTCACCCTCTCAAGCACCTCAAAACAATTCTTGGGCTCCAGTGGACCAGAGTGTCATTTTGGTCGACGTCTTGGGGTTTGTACTGTGGAACTGAGAGGAAGCTAGGAAGGGAGAATGACTCTTCCTTCTTCTTGAGTTTCTTCTTCATGTTCTTGCAGAGTTCCCAGGCTCTTGTCAATAAAATCCTCTCCTTCCTTGATTTCTTGAAGGGTAGTGATCCTCTCCTGTAGGCTCTGAATATTCTCCTCCAAAAGTCTGACCAGCTTACACTACTGTAGGGTTTAGGTGCACAGGAAGCCTTTCCAGGAAGAAAACAAACATGGCACACTCCATGCAGGTGACTGGAAAGGGGCCTTCAGTCAACATCATTGCCATCCCAGTATATTCTAAGAGTACTCTGAGCAGAGTATCGGGGCCCTCAGGCAGACCCTTAGGCTAAGAGCCACAGGCCAAGAGCCCTTTAGCTCTTGCCCTTCTTGTTTCAAAAGGTCATTTCCTGCCAAGCACAGCAGAACTCAGCACAGTAGGGGGTGGGGCTTGCAATCCACAGCAATCAACAGCAACTCACTCAGTCCCCAGCAGCCCCCAACACATAATTAGCCCCAAACAGAACTTAAACAGAATCACTCTCTAGCAGTCTCCAAAGCACCCACTCACCCTCAGCTTCTCATACAGCATCTAGGAAAGGCAGAAAGAAAAAACACCTTACCTTCTAGCAGCTCCTCACCATGTGCTCTTCACCTGCAACAGTGGAATCAGCTGCCTACGGAGGTGGTGAACTCCCCCTCACTTGCAGTCTTTAAGCAGCGGCTGAACAAACACTTGTCAGGGATGCTCTAGACTGATCCTGCATTGAGCAGGGGTTTGGACTAGATGGCCTCTATCGCCCCTTCCAACTCTGTGATTCTATGTTTCTATGATCACCTATTGCCATATCCTTTAATTGGAGATGCTGGGGATTGAACTTGGGGCCTTCTGCATGCAAAACAGAGGCTCTTCCACTGAGCCACAGCCCCTCCCTAATGTAACCATAATAAAACCTGCTATGTAAGTATAGACAGCTGTGTGACTGTAGAGGCTGTATTGAGAATGAGTTGGAGAGATTCTCAGTTTTTAACATAATGCCTTAAAAATGGCTGATGCAGATAAAGAAACACTGTTGATTATAGATTTCCAACTACTAATTCAAGAAACAATCACATCAGAAATTAAAATAGCTGTGAAAAAAGCTATGAATGCTTTGCAAGGTAAGTTTGACCTGCTTATACAACAGATCAAGCAGATGGAAGAGCAAACTGACATGACATTTATTTTTCTTAAATATATTGACACAGAAGATACAGATGAAGTCTACAATCCAATTGATATGGCCCACAGAACATACCCAAAAAGAGACAAACTGACTGAAGAACTGAACATGAGACCCCATGAAAAAATGACAAGAGATGAAATTATTGAAGCAGCAAATGAAATACTACAGATGGCTATCTCCAGAAGATACCTATCTCACCTACAAAGGGAAAAGTCACAGAATTAAGACTTTAAGAGGAGAAATCAGAGAATGAAGAAGAGGATAAAAGCCTATGAAAAAGCTCCAAAATTTCATGGGTAAGGGAGATTACAGAAGCTCCAAAATTTTTGAATAAGGGAGAATGCTAAGTCCTTCAAGATTCTATAAAGGACTGAACAATATAATCATTATATAGTTGTTCAAGACTCCACAAATGAACTGAAATTCTTGAAAATATATTAAAAGAGCATAAAAACCTTACTTTTTAAACATATGTGAAAGATTACTGTAAGAACAAGGTGAAACAGGGAAAACAAATATGGTATGAGGTATTCAAACATGTAATTAGATGAGGTATTGGAAAAAAACCCCATTTATATATCTATGTGTGATGTTTGTTTATGTGGTGATTGCTGCCTCCTGTACGATGTATAGAAAAACTATACAATAGATAAACTATACAAACATACAACTTTTTATAGAAATAAAAACTTTATTTTTAAAATATGCAAAAGATTTTTGTAAGAACATAAGGTGAAACATGGAAAGCAAATATGGTATGAAGTGCTTAAAGATGTAAATTGAGGATGTAATGGCACCCCCCCATTTATGTACTTGTGTATGTTTGTGTGATGTCTGCCTTTATAAAAAAATAAAATG
Organism: Gekko japonicus; assembly: GCF_001447785.1. NCBI lineage: Eukaryota > Metazoa > Chordata > Lepidosauria > Squamata > Gekkonidae > Gekko > Gekko japonicus. The sequence goes on along the minus strand of NW_015172031.1, from coordinate 761,419 downwards.
ATTTTTAAAAAAGATTGACGTTTTGGAGATGCCCTGCAGAAACCGTAATTTAAGTTTCAGAGGAGTGCCAGAAGACTTTGGGAAGACAGACCTTGAAGACCATTTTTCAAAGCTTCTACAGGATTACTTAAGGGCTTCAGAAGATCCTACTGGTATTGATCAAATATACAGAATCAATTCAAGTTTGCTTCTAAGAACAGATTGTCCCAGGACATACTAGTTGTATTTGCATATAAGACAACAAGAGATGCAATATTGAACAAAGACACGTCCCACTTGTAGTTTTTGATTAAGAGATTCAAATTTTCCAAGATTTACACTCATCTGTATTGAGGAAAAGAAAAGACTTTGACTTTCTCAGGCAAATCTTACAAAAGGAAGGAATAATATACCATGGGAGAATCTCATTTACCTTGGAAGCCTTTTTGTCTACAAATAAAAAAATAATTTTGACAATTGAACAAGTCAAGTTTCTAGCAAGAGAACTGACTGGGAAAGAACTAGAAAAATCAGAAGAATTGGGAAAAGAAGAAGACTTAAGTAAAGAAGACAAACTTGATGAATCCACAGCTTATTGACAGAAATTAATACTATGAAGGTCTTATCAGTTAATATCAAAGGCCTAAACTCTCCTTCTAAGTGATCCAAGACATTTCATTGGTTAAAGAAACATAATTTATCCATAATTTGTATGGAAGAGATGTCAAAAATGTACATGAGAAAATTTTAAATAACAGGAAATTGGGCAAAGTATATGCAACCTCATCTGCTGAGAAGAAAAAAGGTGTTGTGATTTATATAACTGATCAACAGTTAACTGTAATAGAAGAGTAAAAGACCTTGAGGGAAGATATATCTTATTAAAATATAAGTTCTCCAGAAGATAAAATCTTCACATTGGCTTCAATTTATGCTCCAATTAATGCAAAGGAAAAATGTTATGATTTTTTCCCCAAACACTTCTAGACTTTCAACTGGGAGAAATTTTAATATTCAGTGACATGAATGAAGTACTAGATCCAAAAAATGACAGAACTAAAAAGTCCACAGGAGGAAAGCTACCCAAGAACATCTGTACTTATACGCAAATGCTGAGTTTAGAAGATTTATGGAGATCTCTCAATCCTTACACCAGAGGCTACACTTTTTTTTTAGACACCAGACATACTCAAGAATTGATATGTGCTGGACATCTTTACTCACAAATCTGAGATCCATTGAAATCCATCTGAAAACAATTTTTGATCATAATCCACTATTGGTTACATGACATAAAGAAATGTCTGTAAGAAGAAGATGGAGATTGAATGACAATCTCTTGCTGTAGGAAGATACTTCAAATGAACAAGAAGGAAAGGAGTTACAATGGTGAATATATTTTCATATTGCTTCCAGATTATAAAATGACAAGGGGTGGACCCGCGATACCCGTGGGGGTGGGGGGGTGGGGAGGGAGGCAGAGCTCCAAACGGATGTCCAAAGTCAGAAGGCGGAGGGGGAAGCAGCAGGAGGAGATAAATCCCCCCCATCTTGCAGTGCCGCCGCCGCCGCCACTGCAGAGGACGGAGGAGCGTCCTGCGAGACCGCTGTCGGGGGCTGCTGTGAGTAGATCTCAAATCTCCGGCCTGGCAGAGGCGGCTCTCCCACCCTGGCGCTCCTTGGGGACGATTCGGTCCATTCTCTCCCTCCCACGGCCGTCTTTGCTCCGTGTTTCGGACCACGGGTTGGCAGTCACCTGGCTTTCCGTTCAGCCTGGGCCCGTTGGAGGGTCACGTTTAGCAACTCGGGTTCAGTAGCGGGGCCCGCAAGCTTCGGGCCGCCATAAATGTGTTGGCCTTGAAGGAGCCGTCCTTTGGGGCGGCAACACAGACCAAAGAAGAGGCTGGGGAGCCCTCTCTGTTGCCAGCTCTGTTCTAAGCAGCAGCGGCGGTCGCAGAGCATTGGGGGGGTTTAAACATCCCCCGATGGTTTTTTCCACATTTAGGATTTTTCTGCACACGTGGGGACCGCTCCACGTGCGCACAAACCTCTCCCTCCCCCCCAGGTCCCCCCGATGTGCGGATATAAGTATCCGCACGCACGGGGGGACTTCGGTATTAGATATATAGATATTTGTACTAAGACTTTTGAAAAGATTGTCTCACAATCTACAGACCATTGATTTGGATGAATTTATAAGTTATTGCTTCAATATGATTCTGAAGAAGAGGTTGAACCCTGCATAATTAAATGGATGGAAAAATTCAGTGAGGAAATACAGTTTCAATGCTGGGAAAATCTATGGACTAAAGGTACTAGATTTACTGCTAGCCTAGCATTAAGAGAAAACTAGTACAAAATGTTTTACCAATGCTATGTCATGCCAAACGACATTGAAAAGATGGACAAGAATTACAAAGGGGCTTGCTGGAAATGTGAAAAAGTAGATGGGACTTTTTATCATATGTGGTGGACTTGCATTAAGTCAAAAAGATAATGGAAAAATATACATGAAGAAATCCGAAATATTTTAAAAACCAAATTCTTGATGAAATCAGAGACTATGTTACTGGGAACCCTTCCAGACAATATAGAAAGAACTTCACAAGTCCTACTTAGATATATGCTGACTGCTGACAGAGTAATATTTGCAATGAAATAGAAGACAGAGGAATGTCGTACAATAGAGATCTTGAAAGAAAAAACTAGCTGAGTATGTAATATTGGCAAAACTAACTAATTATATAAACAGAAGACCATTGAATGAATTACTACACATATTATGGGAATAGATTTTTTTTTATTTTTGGAATTACCTGAATATCATATTGAAGGTGATAAAGAGATTGATTATAGTTTTAATCTTTTTATTTAGTATTCCACTAGTATTTAAATATTTAGTAAGGAGAAAACTTAGATTTTGACAAACAAGAAAATGTTCAGATTTTAACCTTTAGCATGAATTAATCTTAGCATAGAAGTTTAACTGTTAAAGATGTAATCTCTCTTATTGTTAATAGATGATCAGTAACATTAGGAAAGTTTTTGTTTGGGAAATGAATAAAATAATAAAGAGAGAACCCACCCCAAAACACTGTAGTATTGATGTTTTATTGTCTGCTTCTGTATTTGAAATATGTATTCTTACTAATACATCTGATTTTACTTGTTGTATGTAACAACCCATAGTATTTGATAAATTTGATGAATGTATATTTTCCCCTACCCCCTTTTCCCTTTTGTATCCCACTTTTTAAAGAAAAAAAATAATCATGAAGATGTGGCAATGAGAGACAGGCATCTGTTGCATGCTGTTGACATGACATCATTAGTTGGAAAGATCTCATTACAGCCAAGCATCTAACATGTTACCATGGTTAAAGAATAACAGATGCTTCCCTCCCTCTTTAGTATTTGCACATGAGGAAATGATAACAGAAAGGATGCGCCAGGGTATCTGGCACTAGGGATATAGACAGGAAGACTTAGAACTTAGTTCTCTGGAAGTTTTTAAAGGGATATATATACAGCAAACCAGAGACAGTATAGTACTTAAGAGAAGCCATGTTGGATCAGGCAGTGTTAGCACATCTGAAGCCCTACCTTCAGCTGTGATGTCAGGAAGATTTAATGGGATTTTATACTCAGATCAACTCTGTAATTGCAGCAGCAGTAAAATTGACTCTGTGGATCATATTTTGCTTGATTGTCCCAAATTTTCAGCTCTAAGAGATGAACTGATGTCCCCTTTAGTTAAGCAAGACTTCCTCTCTCCAGAAGCAAAATCATCCTGCTTACTTAGGGATGAAGACAAAGTACTCTGCATGTGGCAAAATTTCTAGCAGCTGTTGTCAAATCACATTATAACTTTTGTAATAGTAATCTTTAAATTCTTCCATGTTTTCCTGTGGAACGAGGTTTATTGTGGGATGAGGGTTTGCAGTTTATGACTCTGGTTGCAAAAACACTAAAGACAATAATAATAACCAGGCCAGTGGCCCATCCATTCCAACACTCTGTGTCACACAGTGGTCAAAACCCAGTTGCCATCAGGAGGTCTACCAGTGGGGCCAGAACTCCCAAAGCCCTCCCACTGTTGCCCGCCAAGCACCAAGAAGAATACAGAGCATTACTGCCCCAGGCATAGTGTTCCATATATATGATGTAACTAAGAGCAACTGATGGACCTCTGCTCCATATGTTTTTCCAATCCCTTCTTGAAGTTGTCTATGCTTGTTGCTGTACACCACTTCCTGCAGTAGTGAATTCCACATGTTAATTAGTCTTTGGGTGAAGAAGTATTTCCTTTTATCTGTTCTAAGCCTACTGCTCATTAATTTCATTGAATGCCCATTAGATCTTGTATTGTGAGAAAAAAAGGCTTATTTCTCTACCTTCTTAGTAAACCTCTGTCATTTAACCCCTCAATTGTCATTTCTCCAAGCTAAAGAGCCCTAACCTTTTTAACCTTTCTTCATAGGGAAGGTGTTTCATTCCCTTAATTGTTTTAGGCCCCATTCACACGGCGAATTTGCTGTGGGAGAGCCACAATTGGATGGTGGATTTTCTGGGCACAATCACACCACAACATCTAGCCAGTGGAGTGCATCCGTGGCCAACCTGTGGCATGCCGCCAAAAATGTGCAATAAAAGAATACCTCCTCAAAGGTAGTAGCAAACGGTTTGCCACAGGCTGCCTCCGGACTCCCTTGATGTGATTGTGCCCGCGCGGCTTTTCCCTCCAGCTGTCTTCATTGTAGTGCACACGCTGAGGACCGGAACCGTGGGTTGCCACCAATGCGTCTGATCGTGTTGTCACACAGCTAATTGCAGCACCGCAAATAGCCACGCCTCCCCCCTGCATTTTCCGGCCTGTGTGACCGGGGCCCAAGTTGCCCTTTTCTGCACCTTTTCAAATGTAATTAATATCTTTTTTGAGGTACAGTGACCAGAACTGTACACAGTATTCCAAGTTGAGGCTGCACTATAGATTTATACAGGAGTATTATGATACTGGCTGATTTGTTTTCAATCCCCTTCCCAATAATCCCCAGCATAGTATTCCCCATTTTTATTGCAGTCACACACAGAGTCAACATCTTCAGTGAGTTATCTTCCATGACTCCAAGATCTCTCTCCTGGTCAGTTACTGCCAGTTTGGACACCATCCAAGTATATTTATAGTTAGGATTTTTGGCTCCAGTGTGCATTACTTTCCACTTGGCTATATTGAACCTCATTTGCCACACTGACCCCAACTCGTCCAGCCTTCACTGATCCCTGTGGAGTGCCTCATAGTACTCCATGGTTTTCATTGCCCTGAACAACTTAGTGCCATCCACAATCTTAGCCACTTCACTGCTTACTCACAACTACAAAATCATTAATGAACAAGTTAAAAAGCACTGTACCTAGTACCAAGCCCCGTGGTATCCCACTGCTTACCACCTTCACTGAGAAAACTGCCCATTTATAGTCACTGTCTGTCCTTGTTAATCAACCAGTTTTTAATCCACAAGAGGATTAGGAGCCTTTGATGAGAAACTTTATCAAAAGCTTTCTTGAAGTGTAGGTAAACAACATTTACAGAGTCACCCTTGTTCACATGTTTGTTCACCCCCTCAAAGTACTCTAAAAGGATAGTGAGACAAGATATTCCCTTACAGAATCGATGCGGATTCTTCTTCAATAACTTTTGTTCATCAGCATGCCTACTAATTCTACCTTTAATAATGAATTCCACCAATTTACCCAGCATTGACATTAGACAGACCAGCCTATAATATGGGGTTACTGTGAGGAACTTCCTTATTCCTGAGTATGTGGGGTTTGGTTCTTTAACCTTTCACAAGCTGGAGCGGTCTTATTTTCCACTGACACTGACTGCCAGCCTCTGTTCTCCCAGGAATAACCACAGTTCACTCTTCTGTCACAGACTAAGCCACTTACTGTCTCTGGGGCTTTTCATGAACACTGTCCTTTTTTATAGGATAGAGCTTAATGTTTAACTTAGTCAGAGCCTGTAGACACTGAGGCACATGCAATTTGGGACAGTAAAACCAGCTAAAGATTTTATTTACAAAGACAGGCAGGCAGGGAAAATATGTACACAGGAAAAAAATGATGTTTGTGGATACGTAGTTGCAGATGGTATATTTCAGCTTTCGGTTAGTTCCTTTATAAACAGTCAGTACAGATGTCACAGTCCAAAACACGCTTTCATTCTCAACTCAACCCCTGTGCTGTTTTAGACAGCCAGTTTTTGGGTGGGTTTCTCAGGTATTCTCCCCCTTCACAGAGAAACCCCTCAGCTGTGCCTTGGTTTAGTTTTTGGACAACCACTAGTCCAATAAACATTTCTGGCACACACTACAATCCACTAAGCCAGACTCCCTCTCCAGCAGGGCATAAATTCTTAGTGAGATGAATGTGTATCTTTTGTTTCACCACAAGGAGTTTATTTTTCTCTTAAGACTCCTTAGTTGTCACTGTAGTATATAACTACGTTTGGCTCTTCTCACGTTCTCTTAATATTGGGATCTGTAGAGAAGGCTCATTTGCTCCTCAGACTCAGAGATGTTCAACCAGACTTCTCAGTCCCCTGGCACAGAATCAACTCCCTAAAAACCAACTGCCAGTCTCAACTGGCAAACTCCAACTGTGGCCCCGGTCACACGGAAGGTTTTGGCTCGGGAGAGGGATGGATCGGGGGCGCAGCAAACGGGCGCAATCTCACCACAACATCTGGGAAGCAGCGCGCACCCGTCCCCGATCTGTCCCTAAAGCCAGAAAACCCGCTGCAAAAAAGAACCACCTACAGAGGAGGACTTACCTGGAACGCCACATCAAGCACGGCCGTGGGATCGCCGGCGCACCCGTCATCCAGAGCAATTCAGGCTCCCGGCCGAATTGCGCATGCGCACACATGTGCAGTTCGGCTGCCGCGCTCTTCCTTCAGTGGCTTTCCCCCGGCATCTGATCGTGCCGAGGAGGCACTGCGCGGCGGCTCAGGGGATCTATGTGATCCCGCCGCTGCGTGTCTCTTTTGGTGCGGCTTTCAAAAGCCACACTTTGCCCGTGCTCCCCCCCCCATGTCAAGAGTTTTTTAAAATTAGAACCCTCCCCTGAGTTCTGCATCAGGATTACATCATCCCTGCTAGTCACGTGACTGCAGGTGTCTTGTCTTGCAGGCTGATCCCAAGCCTGGAGTCCGTCACAGTTACATAAGCTACCTTCCAGTCCTCAGGAATGGAAGCAGATTTTTGTGATAAGATTGCATATTTTTGTTGGAAGATCCACAAGTTTACATTTGATTTCTTTCAGAACTGTTGGATGTATGTCATCTGGGCCTGGTGATTTGTACATTTTTTAAAATTTGTCCATCAATTGTGGGGTCTCCTGTCTCATCACCTCAATCTGAATCAGGTCTTTCAACACTGCTCCTGAAATCTATGGTTCTGGAGTGGGCGAGCATCTCCCATCTTCCACAGTGAAGACAGAGGCAAAAATGATTTCTGCTTCTCTGCCATGTCCTTATCATCCTTTAGTAATCCTTTCACCCCCTTGGTCATCCAAGGGCCCTACTGCCTTCTTGGCTGGTTTTCTGCTTCTAATGTATTTGATTTTTTTTTATTGTTGGTCTTTATGGGTGGTTGTTGTTGTTTTTGGCAATATGTTCTTCAGAGTCTCTCTTTGTCTGTCTGATCACTGACTTGCACTTTATTTGCCAAAGCCCATGCTCCCTTTTATGTACCTCATTTGGACTAGCCTTCCACTGCTTAAAGGAATCCTTCCAACCTTTACTGTCTCTATTTCTTTGTTAACCATGCAAGCTTTTATTTATACCTATTCATAACTTTCCTAAACTGTGGTATACATTTTATCTGAGCTTCCAATATTGTAGTTTTAAATAGTCTCCAAGCTTCCTGAAGGGATTTGACCTTTACCTTTCCTTTCAGTTTCTTCTTCACACACCGCTTCATTTCGGAGAAGTTACCCCTTCTAAAGTTAAAAGTGGTTGTGTGGGTCTTTTGGGGCCACTCCCTACTTACATAAATTACTTAATAGCATTATGGTAAGTGTTCCCAACTGGTGCCACCAGGTCCTGAGTATTATTTAGGACTAAGTCCAGGATCGCCTCCCACTGGTAGGTTCTGAGATCATTTGCTCCATGGCACAGTCATTGAGGGTATCTAGAAGCCCAATCTCTTTCTTTTGACTTGAACACATATTGATCCAATCAATGTGTGGGTAGTTAAAATCAACTATTATGACACAGTTATTTTGTCTACTTGCTTTCCTTAATTCTTTTGCTGTTTTAAATTAAAATCATTCTCTAACCTTTGTTCTGGTGAGCGATAACAAACTCCCAGAGTTAAGAAGAAGAGAAGAATCCCACCCTTCACTTGGAGTCTCAGAGCGGCTTACAAACTCCTTTCCCTTCCCCTCCCCACAACAGACACCCTGTGGGGTAGGTGGGGCTGAGAGAGCTCTTTCCAGAACTGCCCTTTCAAGGACAGCTCTGGCAGAACTATGGCTTGCCCAAGGTCATCCAGCAGCTGCAAGTGGAGGAGTGGGGAATCAAACCTGGTTCTCCCAGATTAGAGTCTGCGCACTTAACCACTACACTACACTAAACTACACAAAACTTCCTTTTGGGCTATTTCCACCCATAGTGTTTCTGCAAGCAAATCTATTTCTTTTAGAGTCACAGTTTTACTGGACTGTATACCCTCTCTGACATACAGAGCCACTCACCTCTGACCCTTCCCTCCCTATCCTTTCGATATAACTTATATCCAGGAATTGCTGTATCCCACTGATTATCCTCATCCCACAAAGTTAATGAAAAGCCCACAATGTCTATGTTCTCCTCTGACACTAAGCACTCCAGCTCCTCCATATTACCTTGAACACTTCTAGCATTGCATATAAACATCTATAAATCCCCAGACATGTTAGGCCTTCAGCCTTCCTCCTGTGGCCTCTAGACCTTATCAGGCAGTCAATATTGTTTATTACCTTCTCAGTGGCCAGTTCTAATCAATTTCCCTCTAGAACAGTAACAGCTACCCCTTCATCTCTTAGAGATGCACCATCCCGAACCAGAGCCATTTCCTGTCCTGTTGGCTTTCCCCCAGGATTTAGTTTAAAAACTGTTCTGCCACCTTTTTGATTTTAAGTGCCAGTAGCCTGGTTCCTTCTTGGAATAAATGAGGCCCTCTCTTTTATATAGATCCTGCATGTTCCAAAAAGCATCCCAATGACTAAAAAACATAAACCCTTCTTCCCTACATCATTGTCTCATCCACTCATTGAGACTCCTAATTTGGCCTGTCTAGCTGGCCCTGCATGTGGAAGAGGCAACACTTCTGAGAAGGCTACTCAGGGAAATGCTGATTGCCACTTTGGGGTCAGGAAGCAATTTTTTCCCAGGCCGGTTTGGCCAGGGATCCTGGAGGTTTTTTCCCCATCTTCTGGGTGTGGAATATTTGTGAATTTCCTGCCTTATGCAGGGGGTTGAACTAGATGACCCTGTAGGTCCCTTCCAACTCTATGATTCCATGAACTGTGAAATCCTGCTTATTAAGTGAATCTAGTGTAAAGAAACCATTGAGATCAGTTCTGTGATACTGATGTTAGCTCTATCTAATGTTAGTTCTACCTGACGTTTGTTACCACCAATGGCCTGCCTTGTTGTTTGGGGAAATTAGCTAGGCAGCAGGCAAGGCCAGAGGGGTACAAGGGACCTGTACACCATTTTATACCAAGGTCCAGTATAGTAGGAAGACTCCAAATTTGAAAAGTATTTTTAATTAAAGCATTTCCCTAATTACAAGCACACTAAACATTCAAAAAGAGCAAGCAATACAGAGCTAAAAAAAAGCAGAGGTGATTGATAGCTAATAGAGGGGTCAGCTATGGGGTGATATAACCTCTCCAGACATGCAGGGGTCCATTGAGATGAAATTGTGGCCCAAACCAAAGTCCGAGGGTGAACTGCCAGTTGGCATCAGGGGCAGACACATAAATTCTGAGATCATGTGCTTTGACAGATATAGACTTTGGAAAACAATGCAGACCAATGGGAGGCCTTGGGGGCTGTTCTCAGGTGAGAATAATAGATTTCTAGACCAATAAAGAGTCCATGGAGGTGTGGTACCAGGAGAAGCGTAATTCAGGTGTGACCAATGGGGTCCTAGAGGGGCAGAGTCTAGCTGCACAATAGCCTTGATGAGTCTAGCCAGGTGCTAGATGGCTAGTTGAATGGATCTTGTTGGCCACTGATGGTTTGGCCAAGGTAGATTGAATGGTTTCCCAGATTTACATAAAAGGTTGGAAATGAGTCCCTGATAGATGCCAGGAATTATGTTAATAATTTGAATGTTTCCCTGTAGGTCCCTTCCAACTCTATGACTATGAACTGTGAAATCCTGCTTATTCAGTGAATCTGGTGTAAAGAAACTATTGAGATCAGTTCTGTGATACTGATGTTAGCTCTACCTAATGTTAGTTCTACCTGGCGTTTGTTACCACTAATGGCCTGCCTTGTTGTTTGGGGAAATTAGCTAGGCAGCAGGCAAGGCCAGAGGGGTACAAGGGACCTGTACACCAGTTTATACCAAGGTCCAATATAGTAGGAAGACTCCAAATTTGAAAAGTATTTTTAATTAAAGCATTTCCCTAATTACAAGCACACTAAACATTCAAAAAGAGCAAGCAATACAGAGCTAAAAAAAAGCAGAGGTGATTGATAGCTAATAGAGGGGTCAGCTATGGGGTGATATAACCTCTCCAGACATGCAGGGGTCCATTGAGATGAAATTGTGGCCCAAACCAAAGTCCGAGGGTGAACTGCCAGTTGGCATCAGGGGCAGACACATAAATTCTGAGACCATGTGCTTTGACAGATATAGACTTTGGAAAACAATGCAGACCAATGGGAGGCCTTGGGGGCTGTTCTCAGGTGAGAATAATAGATTTCTAGACCAATAAAGAGTCCATGGAGGTGTGGTACCAGGAGAAGCGTAATTCAGGTGTGACCAATGGGGTCCTAGAGGGGCAGAGTCTAGCTGCCTTGATGGGTCTAGCCAGGTGCTAGATGGCTAGTTGAATGGATCTTGTTGGCCACTGATGGTTTGGCCAAGGTAGATTGGATGGTTTCCCAGATTTACACAAAAGGTTGGAAATGAGTCCCTGATAGATACCAGGAATTATGTTAATAATTTGAATGTTAGATTGGTTATCTCGGTATCCTGAGGGATGGAGCAGGAAGGACAGGTGCTGAGACAAAGAATTTTTCATATAGGTATAGGAATCACAAAAAGGACTATGTGCAGAGTTGGAGACAGAAGGGCTATGGGCCAGGTGGCAACCGAATAGCTTTAGAAATGCAGATACCTGATGGAACTCATCATTGTTTCATATGCATACCTTTCTGGGTGGTAGGAGGGAAGAATCAGAAATTTGCTTTGAGTGCTGCCTTGGGTAAAATGAAGACCCTCTTTCCAGAGCTGTGGCTTGCTCTGTGTTTCAGAACAAGAGTGTCTTCCGTTGGCCTGATTTTTGTGGGTCTCTGGTTTAGGTCAAGAGTGGGGTGCCCCTGCTGTTGGGGCTACCCTATAGTAAGGCAGCACTTAGGGTTGCCAAGTCAAAAAAACTCACTGGCGGGGGAGCCTCGCCGGGCTCCGGGAGCCGTTCTTGGATGTGCGTGCGCGTAGCGCGTCACCGGAAGTGACGTGCGACGTCAACCACATTGGGGGCGTGGCCCAGATTGTCGGAGGGAAAACCATAGAGTTTTCCCTCTGATGATCCGGGCCACACCCCCAATGTGGTCGATGTGGTTGCGTCACCTCTGATGACGCAGCCATGCTGTGCTTCGGGGGGCGGAGTTCCCCTTGGGACCCGATTCCGTGGCAGTGGAAATCGGGCCTACAAAGTGGGGGTTTACCCGCCACCCGCCCCCACTTGGCAGCCCTAGCAGCACCTGTGGCTAACACGCTTCCTGTTTTGAAAATATGTATTGAAAATATGCATCATCACTAGGGCTAATGCTCCAATGAAGTCCCAGAACCGAAAGCGAACAAAATAATGTGGTTTGTACTTCATCGGTTTTGAGGTGTACCATTAAATGGTTTGAGACAAAATGGTGATGGAAACAGAATGTCAATTGGATCTCTTTAACTCTTTAATTTCTTTAGAAGTCTCTCAGCAGGATGTGGATTAAATAACCTTAGCCACAAAGTTGACACCATGCAAGAAATAGTAGGTGGTGGTTACTTTGCTAAAACTACTGTTTGAAGTTTTATCAAGATGGGTAGCCATGCTAGTTTGTCTGTATCAGCAAAAAAGAGCAAGAGTTGTAGCACCTTAAAGACTAACAAAATATGTGGCAAGCTATGAGCTAGGTTTCCTGTCTCATTACCAATGCTGATTTCTCCATGTCTATTATCCCTCTGCATATCTCACCTGAATCCAGTCATGCCTGCTATTGTCATTTGCCTGCTAATGTCATTCAGCATCTGAAATCACTCCACTTTCCAATAAATAGGACTGATGGACTCCCATTCTAGCTGTATTTGAAGAAGTGAGCAGTGACTCACGAAAGCTCCTACCCTACCACATATTTTGTTAGTCTTCTAAGTGCTACTGGACTCTTGCTCTTTTCTACTGTTTGAAGTTAGTTTTCAATAATGTCCAGATTCAATATTCTGGACAACAAAGGCCAATTAAAAGTCACAGCTCTACATCTCTTGTAGAGGCTTCCAAAAATAGTTTTCATGTTATGGGTGTAATTGCTGAAAACCCCTCATTGCATTGTGGTCTGGTCACATGAATTGTTTCCATGGGAACATCCTCCTCATACAACACAGGCAGTGGTCTATACCAGCATGGGGACATCATACAAGTAGATGTGATATTGCTGTTAGAAGTTTGGACTGTGTTCTTTCCATCAGTGTCCTATTTGCTGTAATACTGAATGGAGCTCCATATAACATTTGCATGAGAGATTATGGGTTGCAGTTGTATTATACTGATTAAAATTGGTCTCTACTGCAAATGGCCTTGCACAGCTAATTTTGAGTGACAACTTTATCCCTCCCTGGTTGAGATTGCTGAAGAACAAAATTAGGTTATTATAGTTTGTCTCAACAATATCTATTGTCCATGAATATGACACAGGCTAAGGTCTTGGTTAAACAAAGAATTTTAAATGTGGAAAGGCAACATGACCTAACTAGAGTTAAAGCCTATTCACTGGAGAGATGTATTATGAATAAGGTCTCACTGATGCCTTATATAAACAACTTAGAAAAACCTAACCATAGGAAAGCATTTACTCTACCACAGTATGAGGCCCTTCCTTCTGTTGTCCTGGAAGGCAAATATAAGAAGATACCATATGAAAAACGTCTATGCCCTTGTAGAGATGGGACTGTTGAGTAGCTAGTGCATGTTCTCTTTGTTTGTAAAATATATGAGCATATCAGGGAAATATATATTAAACCCATAATTGATAGCCTGCTGGGCAAAGATAGAAGGGATTATCTTTTAATAATGTTAGCCAATAGGAACAGGAAAATTGGATACTACTTATTGGATGTGGCAATATATGGCTTGATGGCTAATAACAGGAGTAAAATCTAGTAAGATATGGCTGACCCTAGATAAGTAGTATCCAATAATATATGGTAACTTGAATTCTATGTATTTCATATTATGTAAACTATAGAGAGCTAAAATTTTACCGATTGCTTAGATATATTTTTAAGTGTATACTGAGTTTTGCTGACTGAATAACTATGCATTTTTAGGATTGATTTATCTACTAAATTTTTAAATGTATATAACTGCTCTGTAATATGTACCTGGCTCAATGTTTGTTTTTTATACTGTTTGTGTGCCTGGCTGTTGTTCAGTTTTTGTAATTCTGAATCATTACTAAGAAAGTGATGGCCTTTGGCTGATAAAGAAACATGTAAACATACAGGTAGATGTGGTAGGTAGATGCTGCACCATAGAGTGCTGCCATACAGAAGTACTTTTTGCTGGGCTTCACACAGGGGTTGCAACATTTAAAATGACTCTGAATTAGGCAAACATACTTTCAGAATCTTTAAATCAGTTTTAGTAAAGTTATTCCCTGGGAATTTTCTGTTTGGCAAGAGAATCCTAGTTTTTTGCATCCTGTGGCCATGACCTTCTAATGGCAAAAAAGAAATATGCTTAAAATGGTAAAATTTATAGTAGCAATAATATTAAAGGCCAGAGAACATTTTCAAATGTAATGCTGTGAAGTTGCTTACTAATGCAGCCTGTTAAGGAAAGTTAATCACCTATAAGTCAGCCACCTTTCCTCTCCAAATGCCGTAAATGTTCAGCTATTTTACTTTTGTGATCAGGTCATTTAAGCAGTAATGATAAATCACCAAAAATTCTGACTGTTGGTGTGAAATAAGCAGGCAAGTATTTTTTAGGATGAAGAAGGAAAGCTGTTTTGGTAGGCCCTATCTTCTTCACTTAGAATAGATCCACTTATTATTAATAGAATCATAGAGTTGGAAGAGACCTCCAGGATCATCTAGTCCAACCCCCTGCACAATGCAGGAAATTCACAAATACCCTCCCCCAAAACCACCAGTGACTCCTGCTCCATGCCCAGAAGATGACAAAAAATCTCCAGGGTCCCCAACCAAACTGGCCTAGAGAAAGCAGTAGAGTTCCAGATCCGCTTCAAGGTGTTGGTAATAACCTTTAAAGCCTTACACGGCCTGGGACCCTGCCTGATGGAACATGCACCCCATTGAGATCAGGGCCATGTGGAATCTACTTCAATTGCACAGGGCCTGCAAGACAGAGCTGTTCCGCCAGGTCTTTGGCTAAGGCAGCGTACATCCATATATGGCCTCCCTGAGATCTTTGTCACTCTGTTAACAACTACTGGCTATGGCCAGGAACCTCCCACAACCAGAAATTTTTTTTGTTATCAGCTGTGATCATCATTTTAATATTTATGATGATGTTTTAAATTTAATTTTTATTGTATTAACTAATATTTTGTATAAATAAAGCATTGTTAACTGCCCTGATCCCGCTTCTGGGAAGGGCAGGTTATAAATGTGAAGAAATAAAATAGAATAAATAAAATTATTACAGTGTGATAGAGGACAAGAATGGGGTAGTTGCAGCAACTGCAGGGCTGGTAAAAAAAAAAAGTAATATGCAATCATTGCTTTTCCCTAAATGTATCTCCACTCTTGTGCATTCGGCTAGTGTCCCATGCCTCTGAAATTGTATGAATGGAAAAGGGCATGTTCTATTATGTACTGATAGCTAGAGTTCTCACTTAGAAGTTTAGGAATGTTCCTGAGGTTTGTTTGGATCCTTTCCAGTTCAGTTTCAGGGATGGTTATGAGACTGAAAAAAAAATCTGTACCTAAAGATGGATGGAGGGAATGCAGTGCTGTTGACTCTCTTGAACCTCTCAGTGACCCTTTTCAAACACTCTTTATATTCCATTTTAGTAACTGGCTTTGTCCCCCCCCCCCGTCATGTCAGACAGACCTATTTTAGTAACTGGCTGCTAGCACAATTTATTTACTTGTTCATGGTGTTATGTACGTGGACCGCTACCAGTGGTCTGCGGCTAAAGCTGGAGCTTGGTCCCCAAACACAAAGGGGACCTAGGATTCTAGTCCACCTCGAGTACACCAACAGCACCCTTGGCAGGAAATTCAAACCCTCCAATGGGAACATAGGTGTGCCGAGTGGAGTGTATATAGTTGGACTTGCAGGGCCATTTTGCTTGTCTTGTTGTGAAGTACAATAAATGCATCTGAATGGATGTCATAGTCTGAGTCCTCCATGCGGTGAACCCAATACTTTACAGTGGCGATGAAGGCAGGATACCGATGAGCAGGTCAGGCTCCCCTTCCAGCGCAGCACCGAGCATTGTTCCTGAGGCATCCCCTGCGCCCCACACTGCTCCCGAGCAGCACTGCACCACACCAGGCGACTCCTAACACTGCTCCCCACTCTGCGCCAGAGCCATGGCCTCTGCTCCGGGTCACCTTGAAGTTTTCGACCCCACTCATCCCGAGCTCTGGGATTCATGGACAGACCAGCTGACCTGCTACCTCACCTTCCATGAGGTGACTGATGCAGGAAAGAGAAGGGCTCTCTTCCTCAGCTCTTGTGGAGTGAACACCATTCGGCTCGCGAAGAGCCTCCTGGCCATGAAGGCAATCCCCGAGTGCACGTATGAGGAGATCATCGAAGCCCTGATCAAGTATCTCATGGCCAAACCAACGATGCTGGCCAAGTGGATGGAATTCCAGGGGCGCATCCAGAAGCTTAGTGAGATGGCCACAGCCTTCCTGGCTGCGCTGCGCCAATACGCTATGGAGTGCAACTTCACCAAGGTGGAGGAGAACCTCTTGACACAGTTTGCCTGGGGAATCAGTGATGTGAAGCTCCACCGAATGATGATCGGCACCACTGACCTCAAACTCGATGAGGCCCTCCAGCTCTCCATCGCCTATGAGGCCTCCCACCGAGACAGACTACCAGCAGTGTCCCATCTAGTGCTCCCTGACTCAGCGGAGGGGAAACTACAAGCTATGAGAGAAAGAAAAAGAAGGCACTAAAAGCCCAAGTGCTGAAGGTTACAAACTGCTTAAAGAAAAGATTTGTTACTCTTAACAATTACTTTCAGACATGAGGAGTATCATCAATCATTGCTTCAGTTGTTGAAACCAGCTTATCAGGCTAAACAGAGAGTAATTCCATAGCTAATTAACAAAGATATAGACCTTGAGAGAGTTCGGCATCTCCCTATACGCTTTCCCCCCCCACACACACACAGATATAACTTTGTGGAGCCAAGGTTCCCTCAGTCTATACAATCACACATATTTATCCTTTTCCTTCTCTGTTAAATCTTCTTTCACTATCAGCTTCAATATAACAGGCTCTGTCCAATTAATCCCGCCTTCCCCAGGACTTTCATTCGCTTTCTTGCTTGTCTTAGATCATAGGGGATCATCATCATCTTTGTCATCATCATCACTGTTGTAGTCGTCATCGTTGTCATCATCATCATCATCATCATCAATCTCAGGCATTCGATTAAGGCCTCTGTATGGCAATCAGGTGATTGTAGCAACCATTAGTTCTGACAGCTGATACAGCCTGTCCCAGAACTCCTTACACAGCTCTCTCTCAGTACTACTGCTTCTGCTTCTTGCTTACCCTTCAGCAATAGTTTGCATCAGCTTGCAGTAGCGGAAACCAAGAAAGCTGCTGTGTGTGTTGTCCTTGTTCTGCTTTACTTCTGCTAGAAGAAGCTTGATGTTACCTGAAGGTAAGGCAATAAATGAGTAGGTGGATACCCTATTTAGCTCCATGCCTTGGGTTTTGAAATGTTGTGGAAAGATTCCAGAAACAGACTTGTTCTCAGAGCTAAAATACAAGTCTGCTTCCCTAGGAAGCTAAAGAAAATTTATCTAGGGTTATATTAAGTTCATATCTGTTGTCAAGAACTGCAGCTTTATAGAGGTGAGACATTTGACCCAGGCAATTTTAATCAGATCCTCCTGTTTTAATAGTGTTGCCTACACTGGTCTCATCTGTCATTTGTATCGATGACCAAGCTACAATATGGTATCTAGGACAGTGATATATCAACATTGATCTCTGTTTGTACTGATAATGCATATGGCAAATATCTAACTCCCATCATTTTACGATTTACATTCATGATACAATAAGGAGCACAATGTGAACAATTCAGGTCAGCTCCTATACCTAACAACTCTGCCCACCTATAACTTATATACATATGTATCAAACATAAGTGCATATATTTGTCACTGTAAATTATATTTATCCATTCACACTTGTCTGCATGATCATGAGGTTTCCTCTAAGGTTGTAACTTCATAATTATCTTGAATCCAGATGTTTACTTTGCCGTATATGTATTTGCTCCATCTGATGATATTTTTAGTCACAATCCTTCTGCTTATATCATAGGTCATTCCTGAGTGCATGCTGTGAATTGGAGACTCCTACTAAAGATACTACAATATTATTTTTATGATTTGTTACCTCAGGGTGATGCAGAAGCCATGAAAGAGCTGGTGGTTATCTAAGGGCTCTTCTAATCCATTTTCATTCACAACAGCCTCAAATTTACTCTTTGATCAAATTACATTGAGTGAAAGAGGAGTTGTCTCAGGGTGAATGATTACATAGGCAACTTTGTATGGCAGTGTGTGGCGAGGGCATCACATTGCAATGTGTTAGCATGGAATAAGCAAGACTGGGCAGACATGTGCAATGCCATTTGCTCTATGTCTACAGCTTCAATTCTGGAAATCTGCATAAATCGGAAACAAGCTTTGTTTTATTCTTATTTCCAATGTAAATAATCAGGAGAAGTCCTCATATGTCCATCAGAGTATGAGCATACTAAAATAATCTGAATTGTAAGAAATAAACATCTAGAACAAAAAGATTCTAATAACTATAAAGATGACAATAACCAAAAATGAAATATTTCAATGCCGGAATAGATCATGGCTACCCATTAACATGATGGTGATGATGATGATAGTCCCACGTTCCAGTTGAACTGTTAAGGATGGTGTGACAGACAGCACTTTTCCTTTGTTTAACTTTGGACAACAGGTTTTCATGTGTCTCTTTTCCTGGTAATTAAAACACACTATCCCTCTCTTTCTATTTAGCTTAAGAGTGCTCTGGCTGGCAGGGTTGGTTTTAGATGGCTCAGATTTCTCTGAGGTTTCCCAAACTTTCTTTTTCTTGATGGGGGTTGGAGGGAAGAGAGATCCTCCCAAGTCCCCTTCTATCTCATCTAATAAAGTGGCAGCTTCATCTACCATTTTTAATTGTTTATACCTCAGAAACCATCTACGTTGTGTGGGAACTTGTCTATAAAACTGCTCTAGGCTAATTAATTGCTTCAGTTCTTCAAATGTGTGTACTTTGCTTCCCTCAACACATCTGTTTGAGGCTCTGTCCAAATTACAACCTAGCTGTGTGTACAGTTTGCCCTGCTTTCTTTTTTCGCCAGTGCAATTTTCATTCTCATAAATTCTACCTCCTGACTAGTATTCTTCCCAGCTGGTGTTCCATCTCCCTGATTATCCCCATGCACCTCTCTCAGTCTACGTGGTGGTGCCATTTCTGACAGGAATTCTGTGTTAATTCCTCACAAATTTATAAAATATTGTCTAATTAATGTTTTTATGGTGAGACAAACTAGTTGTGGGTTTTATTTTCATATCATGATGCTGCCACCAAATATAACACACCTCTTCCACTTCCCCCCCTCAGAGGCAAGATTTTCCTGCCTTTTTTTATTTCCCTGTCTGACTGAGCCACCCTAGTTATCTGTTTTCTTCTTCCCTAATGAAACTATGGCTGTCCCACCCTGACACAGTCTGAAATTTTCCTGCTGGCTCAGCCCAGGAACCGAGGGAAGGGTCAAGATCACTGTAACGATTCCTTTTTTCTCTGTGTGTCTTTAAAAGTTTGGTTGCATGGCTGTGATAGACTAGAGTGGTTGAGAGAGGCAAGTGTGTTATGATTGGTGGTTGACAGAGAGGGAAAGGGGTTTTGGAAATGAATCTGATTGGATGAGTACGTGAGTCAGTCAGGAGTTTCAGTTAGATGTTGACAGTTGATGTTCAGTTAGTTAGTTTGTTCTGTGTTGAAGCAGTTAGAGGCTGACAGCTGTGGTTGTTCAGTAAGAAAGAGAATGAGAGCTAAAAGCTGATTGTATAGGAAAAAGTAAAGTAAAGTTTAAGTGAAAAACAGTTAAAGGAAAGTCTGAGTGCCATAATTAACTGGAGTGAAACAGTGAACATATATGGCATTGAGATAAACAAGTGTTACAAAGTTACATGCAAAGATTCCTGTCAGTGAGGGAAAAGAATGAGTGTGATACCAAAGCAATTGTACATCATTTACACATTAATAGTTACATTGTATCACCCTCTTATTTAGTATTTATTTCAATAATCTGGAACAACACTATTGGCTGAAGCATGTTCAGTAACCAATCAAATGTAAGAGAACTGTGCTGGAGGGAACTGTGTTTATTGGTTGTTATCTCTGTAACTGGACCTTAATTATGTGAGGGTGTGGCTACACCAGCCTGGGAGAGTTTAAAAGGAGCTATGTTCCACTGTTGTTTTTGTGTGTTTTGTCGGGTCGTCTGATGCTGTGTGATCTTTGGAAGTTCTCGTTCTCAATAAAAGCTGATTCATTTTGTTACTTACTTCGTTGTTGAGTTGCATACTTAACAAAATTCATGCTGGCTTCTCCAGATCACTGAGTTGCTGTCCTTTAGATGCTCACAGATCAACCCCTTTAAAATTTGCTCCAGTATCTTCCCTGGGACAGAGGTTAGACTGACTGGCCTGTAGTTTCCTGGGTCAGTCCTCCTCCCTTTTTTGAAAATCGGGATAACATCTGCCCACCTCCAGTCTTTCTTGTGGCACATCTCCTGTCCTCCAAGAAGTCTGGAAGATGATGGACAAAGGCTCTGCAAGCTCTCTGGAAAGTTCTTTGAGCACTCTTGAGTGCATACCACTGGCCCAGGGGATTTGTGCTTATGCCACCTGCCATGCCACCAGCCAAGAGGAGGCCCAGGTCGACATGTGCTGGCTCTGCCCAGCCGCCTGGAAAGGCACCAAGGGTGGCCTGTTCCCTCGCACCTCCCCGTGCGGTCTGCAGATGAGGGAAGATGGCGCCATGCCACCGTGCCTGAGGCCGGTCAGGGAGCCAGGCCCAGCTTGTCCCATCACCCCATGGTGGGGACAGACAAGGCCAGGCAGCTTGGCCCACCAGGGCCTCGAGTGCACGGAGGGAGGGCCGAGGAGAGGGGTCTGGGGAAGGAGACGTGGGCCCACAGCGTACCACCCATGGCAGGGAGAGCGATGAGCCTGGTCCGCTTGCCCCGCTGGGGCCTCACTCAGCTGGGGGTGGCAGTGGGAGCAGCCAACCCAGGCACCTTGCCCCGCCAAGCCCTCGACCCTGCGGGGGGGGGGGAGTGCGGGCTGCTTCCTCAGGTTGGGGAGACTGGGAAGTGGATCGTGCCCTGTGCCCGGCTTGCGCATATTGCAGGGAGAGGGGCGAGCCTGGCCAGCTTCCTCCACCAGTGCTTTGATCAGGCGGGGGTGCCGGGGGGACAGACGAGGCCAGGTGGCTTGGCCCGCTCGAGCATCGACTCTGCTCCAGCGGGGAAGAGGAGAGGGGGCTGGGGAAGGAGATGCAGGCCCGCAGCTGGCCACCCACTGCAGGGAGATAGACGAGCCCAGTCCGCTTGCCCCACTGGGGGGGAGCGGCCAACCCAGGCGCCTTGCCCTGCCAAGGCCTCGACCCCGTGGGGGGGAGTGTGGACTGCTTCCCCAAGGTGGGGGGGGCGGGAAGTGGATGGCGCCCTGCACCTGGATGGGCTCGAGCCCATTGTGGGAGGGGGAAGGCCAGACGCCTTGGTCCGCCAGAGCCTCGACCATGCGAGGCAGGATAGCCAGCTTCACCCGGGGGGGGGCAGATGGAGACGCTGACCCGCACTCGCAGCCAGGCTAGTGCCCTATTGTGTTCAGTTCAACAATGGGCATTCTTCCTAGTAGTAACATAACGTACAAAATAAACTTGTTTCATAATGATAATACAGAAAAGAATATTTTAAGATTAAAATGGTATAAATATGAAAGGATTTTTGTGTGTGTGTGCACATGTCATTTCTTACTTGACACTGGACCCATATCAGGAGAATGAGACCAGGACTTTATTCTCTTCTCTTGTGGTCTGACGACTACCTGAGGGCTACCTTTGGTATAAAATCTCAGACTCCTCAAAGCAAAAGTTTTCTTGTCATGAGCAACTTACCTAAGCCAGGCAATGACAGTAGAAGTGTTTCTTAAGCAAGTAATTCAGAATGTGGTAGTAGCCAAACAATATCCTCTGAAGAATGTGAGTTTTGGATGCTATCATTCAGTGTATGAGAAGGCCATTACAGGAAGAGAAGCTAAAGCATCCATGTGTGTGATTTTTTGGTGTCAGGTTTTTGTTAGAATATTAGGTGCAAGGTGTTCTGAACTATGCAGGAGCCCAGGCACATAAGAGTGACCTTATGTTTTTCAAAGATCTCTTCAGAGTGCAGCTATCAGGTATCCAGTATTTCAAAGAATGCTCCATGTTTCCATACACCTCATCTCTGTGGAATGGAGCAACAGAACTATTAAGTGTCTCATATTTCCAACATTTTGGTCTGCACCACACCACTGAAATGAATAAAAGGTTACTGAATGCTACTGGGGTGGGGTGGGGGGAACCTTAAGAGACAGCATAAAGTAATCTGCTCATAAACACTTCACTCCATACTCTATGAATCATTCCTCCTTTGTTCTTTGGTTCCACTAGAGATTAATGATATGCTTTGGGCATATTTTAGTTGCATATAATCTCTTTTTATCATGTCTTAATTCTTGAATTCAGAATTTTTTATTACTTCCCTAAGTCCAAGAGACCAACATAGTCAAATATGTATTGCTCTTTCCATCTGTCAATATTGGCTTTTTCTCATGTATATTACAAAATCTAATATTACAAAATCTGGCATATGTAGCAAGAATAAGGATTGTGTGACTTTTGAGGATGGGAAAGGGGGCCTTTTCTTATTAAAGTTGTCCTCCTGTGGAATGTGCAGCATCAATGGAGAGAGGTCAGATATAGTATCCATTATTACCTAGATCAAATCAAGTGTAAACTTTACCTGGAAGCTAAAATGACTAAACTGAGGCTATCATACTTTGGTCACTTGATGTGAAGACAAGAGTCACTGGAAAAGACAATTATGCTAGGAAAGTTGAAGGCAGCAGGAAAACAGGAATGAAATGGATTGACTCCATCATGGAAGCCATGGCCTTTGGGCTGCAAGACCTGAGCAAAGCTATTAATGATAGGATGTTGGAGCACATTAATTGACAGGGTTGCCATAAATTGGAAGCAACTCCATAGCACTTAACACACATACACACACACACACACACACACACACACAATATTTCTGTGCTTTGACCACCGTAAACTTTGGGCTCTCTTGAGAGGATTGCCCACACCTCCCAAAAGGTCCTTTTGGCCAATTGGAAAAAAAATGTTATTTTCTTTGCAGTCAAGAATATGCTTGGCCGAACAAGGTAACTTTTCACCTGCCACTTTTAATGATTAATTCTTTTATAACACTGCTGCCTCCTTTACAGTCTGATGTCTGGTAGCAGTTGTCTTAACAGCAGAGAAGTTCAGAATTCTTTGTCTTGGTGTGAGCACTGACCATTTTCAGCAAGCTGCCACACAAAATGCACACATCAAAATGCTGGCATGGATGCTTCTCTAAGGCAGCTTTCTTGGTTTTACTGAGCTACAGAATACACCACAGAAGGTATAAAAACAGAATTGTGATGAACTTAGCAGAAAGCCAAAGCAAGCAAGGAAAGTACAGTGCAAAAAAAAAGTGGGGGGCAATGTATTGGGAAACATGGATTGGTTGGATGGTAGGAGAAAAATGTTTTTTGAATAACTGAAAAACATAAAACTGGTTTACCCATTGTGAGAAGAAAAAGAAAGCTGGTACTAATGAACAAAAGAGAAACTTCAGTGCATAAATTTCCCAGCTGTGTGACACTGATGCCTTGAACAGATGTTTGCTGCAATTTTAATGAACTTTAGAGTGTGGAATCAGGAGCAACAAACAATGAAAGGAGACAGCAGTAATGCAGGTCTTCTGTGGAGAGGAGGACTAATGGGTAGTATGGGACATTAATGACAAGTCTAGGTATTTTATTTAGACAGAATGATTTTACTTATTCCAGCTTTTTCATTTTATTTGTAAGTGGAGTGATAACACATTCTAGGTTTTTCCAGTCAATTGATCTGATGCTTTATTTATGGGAAGCTGTATAAAACGTGCTTGGGAAAGCACGGAGATCAAAGGCAGGGAAATGGCAGAGGTGGAAAGCCATGGAGATTCATACCTATCTGTCTTTCTGTCTGTCTATATCTATAGTCAGCAGATGTAGATGGTGAATTTTACAGTGTAGCAGTTTAGAGGACTGTAATAAGCACAGTGCTCCTGCCATAGAGAGAACTGAAACAGTGATTGTGAGAGTGAAGTAGGAGTATGAACAGGCAGAATGCCAGGGAAATCTTAGCACCCTGGTCAGTGTTTAGTTTTGCTGCCAGGCCATTGCTAGGGTAATCACATCCAGGTTCAGGCATATCTGGAGATTTGGGAGTGGAGCCTTGGGAGGGCATGGTTTAGTTAGGTGAGAGACTTTAATGAGGTCTAATGCCATAGAGTCCATCTTCCAAAGTGGCCATTTTATCTGGGTAAATTGATCCCTTTCACCTGGAGATCAATTCTAATCCCAGGAGATCTCCAGTCACCAACTGGAGGTTGGTAACCCTAGCCTTTGCATAGGTATAGAAGTCGGTGAATAAGCATCTCCCTATGCCTAGAGGAGTTGTGGATAATTAGCAGAAGACTTCTACTTCATCCCGAGCATCTTCATTAAAAGAATGCCAGTTAAGAGTAGGGATGAGCATGAACTGACTCACAAGTTGAAGTTTGTGACAAATTTTGAACAGTTTGTGCTTTGTGAAATCAAGTTTGGTGGCAGATCAACTGGCACAAACTTTCCACAAACTTTCAAACTTTTTGTGGAGGCTCATGCCAGTTCATGAGCAGAGACATTTTCAGACAGTCTCCGCTAAATCAAAATGTTTTGAGAATTGCAAAGCATCAACTTTGAGGGCATGTAGAGGAGCATCCAAAGGAGGTTACCATGGGTTGGGATGGGCCAGGAGGAGGAGGCAGGTCCAGTCCCGGGCTCGTACCATGGGTTGGGATGGGCCAGGAGGAGGCAGGTCCAGTCCAGGGCTCATAGCCAGAAGAGACAGAACAGAAGCTGAGTCGAGAGTCCAAGAGAATAGTCGTGCAAAGTAGGAGATCAGGAATCCAGGAATCCAAACAGGAGCAAGGTCTGGAAATAAGAATCAAGGGTGGGCATGAGATCAGCATGGATGTGACTTGTTGCTTCCACAGGGTGTCCAACCCCAAGCAAGAGCTATATAGGCCTCTGGCAGTGCTTCCCTTAGTGGTGGCACTGCTCCTGTCAGTATTCAAGGGTTGGTGCTCGCCTTCCCTGCCAGCGTGCATCTCAGTGGTGGGTTGGTAAGTCCCTGCAGAATCTCTCCCTCAACCAAGCCATCTGCAGAGTAGGGGTGTGCAAAAAAAAACTTTTTCCGCCTGATTACATTCGGCCAAATGGGGCCAAATCTGATTTGGCCCGTCGAATGACCCCCAAATGCCACTTTCAACAATGCAAGCTGATTCAGGAGTCATTCAGCCAGCCCCTTTGCTGTTTATATTTGTACTGGAAATACTTAATGATTCAATAAGAGGACAGAAAGAGATTAAGGGCCTTTAATTAAAAGGAGAAAAATATAAACTTTTGGTTTTTGCGGATGACCTAGCATTCATATTGGAAAACCCACTGGACTCAATTCTTACTTTGAAACAAGAATTGAGAGATATGGACTAGTAGCCGGCTTGAGAATCAATATTAATAAAACTAAGATAATGACCAAAAATATGAAAGAGGAGAGGGCAATTCAACTACAAGAAGTTTCAGGTTTCCAACTACAGAAAAAAATAAAATACTTAGGAATTATAATGACAAATAAATGTAGTTCTCTACAAAAGAATAACTATAAAAACTGTTGAGGAAGACAAAACAGGACAGAGAGAAATGGAAAGACTTACAGATATCGTTGATGGGACACATTGCAGCAGTTAAAATGAATATACTTCCAAAATGGCTATTTTTATTTCAAACAATTCCTATTCTCCAAAACCAAAAAATGTTTAAGGAATTGGAACAAGCAATTTCAAAATTTATTTGGCAAGTAAGAGACCCAGAATAAGACTGAAAGCTTTTCAAGATACCAAGGAAATGGGTGGTTTTGGCCTTCCTAACTGGAACCTCTACTATACAGCAGTGGCGTTAATATGGATTAAAGATTGGGTCACACTGGAAGATAAGAGAACATTGAAACTGGAAGGCCATGACCTCCTGTTAGGGTGGCATGCCTTTCTATGGTATGGAAAGGCAACTAAGCATAAATATTTTAAGCAGCATTGGATATGGGCATCTCTAATGAAAGTATGGGAAAACATACATAAGTGTTTTTATATAAAAAATTCAAAGCTGATTGCCCCACTAGAAGCTATTACACTCCCAAATGCATACCAGGAAGAAATACAAAGAAGGTATTTGGATATACTGGACTCTAATGACCGCCTGAAACCACTAGAGGATTTACCATGGTGGCAAAGAGCACAAATAGAATCTAGGTACGTTAAAGATAAGAGAACTGGATTCTATAAAAACCTGTTAGAGGTTGAAAATATTTTTATATCCACAGAGTTTAAACTTTAGGTACTGTTACTTGATGACTTGACGTTGGAAGAGACAGTAAAAGGGAACATGATTCAATGGGCACAGTGGGAAACCCATGTATATGTATGTATGTTAACGTATGTTTTGTATGTTTGTTTGACTATTATATGTGAAAAAAATTAATAAAATCCTGCCCCTTTGGGGGCAGTTAAAAAAAGGAGTCATTCAGCCAGCTGAATCAATTTTGGCCGGGGGCACCTGGGCAAGCCCTCCAAGGTCTGGCTTGCCCAGGGTCCCCGCAGCCACGGGGCACCTGGGCAAGCCAAGGGAAGGCAGTTTAAACTGCCTTCCCTCCAAGGAGTGCTTGCTCGGGCTCCCCACAGCCACAGGACACATGGGAAGTCAAGGGAAGGCAGTTTAAACTGCATTCCTTGCCTTTCCCCGGCTGTTTTGCGACCAGCCGAAAGCCACCAAATGATTTGGTGGCTTTCTTTCAGTTGGCCGAATGCATTTAGACAAACTGAATACACATCCCTACTGCAGAGGTGAATCAGGCGGGCTTTCTATTTGCACCTGTACCTTGTCAGCTATGGCCAGACCAGGTGTAGGGATTACTGGCTCAATTGCTGGTGGTGGCAAGCTGTCAACTCCCGAGCAGTCAGAGGGACTGGCTTCCAGCTCTAGTGATGCTGGTGACTTTGACTGTGCCGCCAGTTCAGGCAGAGGCTCAGCGCGATCATTGTTGCCCATGACACTATCCCCCCAGGCCCCCCCTCAGGAGGGCTGGGCTTATCTGGGTTCAAGTCATGGAGCTGCTGTACCAGGTCCAGGGCATGAAGGTTCTCAGTGGGATCCCAGGATCAGCCCTCAGATCCATAGCCTTTCTGTTGACAAGGTATCGGAGACTGCCCTGATAGTGCTGGGAATACAGGACTGGGCATACCTCATACTCTTCCTCATCATTGAGCATTACCAGTGGGGGTGGCAACTGTGGCGGCAGCTGAGCTGGGTCAAGGGCATGGCTGGCACCAGGAGGGACTGGTGGAAAACCGGGTGGATGTGAAGGGTAGGAGGCAACTGGAGCCAGAGAGCAATGGGGTTGACTTGTTCCATTATCAGGAACAGCCCCATAAAGTGGGCATCCAGCTTGCAAGACCAGCTGGTGCACTGAAGGTGTTGAGTAGACAGCCACACATGACCCCCAGGTTTAAGCAGTGGGCCTTCCTGTCACTTGCAATCAGCCATGGTTTTGTATGCCTCCTTGGCCCACTGCAGTTGTTCCTGGAGCAAATCCTGGAGAGCGCAGAGTTCCTGCAGATATGCATCTGGTGCCAGGATATTCATGGGTGGGAGGACCAAAGGGAAGAACCAGGGGTGGCACCCATAGTTCATGGCGAATGGAGTGAGCAGTGTGGATGAGTGCACAGAGTTGTTTTAGGCAAACTTCACAAGAGGCAGCAGGGCAGCCCAGTCGTCCTGCTGGTAGCTGGTGTAGCAGCAGAGGTACTGCTCCAACATGGCATTAATGTGCTCTGTCTGGCCATCTGACTGCGGGTGGTAGGCAGAGGATAAGTGGACCCGGGTACCCAGGCAGGAATGGAGGACCTACCAAAAGCGGGAGGTGAATTGCAAGCCCCTGTCAGAAATCAAGTGGGCTGGAAGTCCATGCAGATGGAATAAATGCTGCAGGAAGAGCTAAGTGAACTGTAATCTTGTTGAGTGCCCAATTGTCATTGCAGAGGTGGAGCTCTCCGCTTTTCTTCTTTATGAAGAGGACCAGGATTGATAGCTGGGACATAGAGGGCCAGATGAAGCCTTGTTTCAAGTTTTTGGCAAGGAAGTCTTGCAAAACTTCCAGCTCTGATTCAGACATGTGGTACAGGCATCCTACGGGTAGGGGTGCCCCTGGCACTAGGTTGATGGCACAGTCGTACTGCTGGTGCAGGGGGAGCTGGTCATCCCCCTTCTCAAATAAATCCATGAAGTCAGCATACTTTTGAGGAGGCTGTGAGGTGCTGGCCGGCGCAGCTGCCACAAGAGTAATGGGCAGGGTGTGGGCAAGAGCCCTGAAAGAGAAGCTCCTGCTGTGCCCAGTCCAGAATGAGGTTGTGGATCATCAGCCAGGACAGTTCTAGAATAAGTGGAAACTGAGGCATGCTCACCACATCGAATTGCAGTTGTTCAAGGTGTTGATTTATCTGGAGGGTGACTGAACAGGTTTCCTGGGTCAATGGCCGGAGTGGAGGAGTCGTCCATCGATGGCTTCCACAAGGACCGAGGTCTTTTTAGGTTGTCGAGATTCTGGTGTTGCTTCATAAAGGTGGTGTCAATGAAGCAACAGGCTATCTCAAAATTGATCATGGCACAGACAAGCAGCCAGCACTCGTTGGGCAAATGGAGTTTGACAGGGACCAGGAATGGGCCTTGATTGCTGACATACAGTTTAGGGAGCCCAGCTAGGTGTCCCAAGCTGGGGGGGGGTCTGTTCAGGCTTGGGGCTGGTCTTTTGGAGGCAGTGGGGTATTTTGCTGGGCATCCAGCAGAGAAGTGCCCCAGCCCGCCACAGTATAAATAGAGATTCAGGGCCTGGCACCTCACCTTCTCCTCCAGGGTTAACCAGGGTCATGCCGCTCTCAGTTGCATCTGCTCGCTCTCATCTCGAAAAGTGCTTGGGTACACAGGAAGTGGTGCGGGAGTTGGGCGTTGAGGGGCCTGAGACAGACAGCCACTACTCCAAGCTTGGTGGTTGCTGTCGAGGCGGCCATCGATGCGAAGGCACAGGGTGATCAAGCTTTGCAATATAGAGGGTCATTCCACTCGGGTGAGTTCATCAACCTTGTTAGCCAACCCATCCATGTATTGCTCCATCAGGGCTGCCTTGTTCTACTCCAGGTCTTTAGTCAGGAGCCAGAACTCAGTAGAATATAGGGTTCCCAAGAACTTACCGCGATCCGGCGGGGAAAACATGCTCCCCGGCCGGACCATTCCTCCCTGTAACACAGCATGCCATTGCCAGGAAGTGATGCTGGGCAATGCTCTGGCAATGGGGCTGAAAACTCAATGGTACCATCGAGTTTTGAGCTCCATTGCCAGAGTGACACCCAGCATCACTTCCTGGTGATAGCATGGTGCGGCACATCTGTTGTCCCTGCAGGAATGATCCTGCGAAGATGTCTGTGTCCCCCGCTGAATCACGGTAAGTACTTGGGAAGCCTGGTAGAATAGTGGGAAACAGAGTCCCACCCCTGCTTCAGAGCTCTTATTTTCCTGTTGGCCGAGGCTGCCTGCTGTGGGTTTGGAAGCCTGGGAGTGGTGGTTGAGGAAACCTGGGAAGTTGTCGAGCAAGGGAGACAGAGCCACGAGTAGGAAGTTAGCCCATTTGGCTGTCTGCCCCTTTAACGAGCTGATAATGAAGCAGACCTCCATTTTGTCAGTGAGAAAGTCCCAGGCACACAGTTTGATATACAGTTTGCACTGAGCCAGGAAAGCAGGGAACTCCACATTTCCACCAAACTTCTTGTGAGGATTCACCAGGCATTTTGGCAACACAACAGTGGCAATGGCAGCTTGCTGCTGCAGTTGCTGTTGTTGCAGGTGGGCAATCACTTGCATGAGTTGCTGCACCTGGTGGTGCAGGTCTGCCAGGTCCATGGAGCCCCTAGGCTTACCAAGTGCTGGTGGAGGAACTGCGTGTCTTGGCAGGATCCATGCCGCGGGGACGGCGACACGCGTTGCACCCACCGTCGCCAGGATGTGACGCTATGTGTCGCTCTGGCAACGGGACTCCAAACAGCCCCGTTGCCAGAGCGACGTGTAGTATCACATCCTGGCGACGGTGGGTGCAACGCGTGTCGCCGTCCCCGCGGCATGGATCCTGCCAAGACACGCAGTTCCTCCACCAGCACTTGGTAAGCCTAGGAGCCCCCAACCACTGCATCCATCCTGTGGAGCGAGTTTGGGGTGGAAGCAAACTGTCACAGGCTGGGATGGGCCAGGAGACAGAAGTCAGGTCTGGTCTGGGGGTTGTAGTCAGAAGAGACAGAAAAGGAGCTGAGTCAAGAGTCCGAGAAAATAGTCATCTGAAGCAGGAGGTCAGGAAGCCAGGTCTAGAAACAGGAACCAAGGGTGGGCATGAGGTCAGCATAGATGCAACTTCTTGCTTCCACAGGGAGGCCAACCCCAAGTGGGAGCTATATGAGCCTTCGGCAGTGCTTCCCTTAGTGTTGGTGCCACTCCTGTCAGTACTCAGGGCTTGGTGCCCACCTTCCCTACCAACATACATCTCAGTAGCAGGTTGCTAAGTCCCTTCAAAGCCTCTCCCTCAGCCGAGCCACCCACAGAGGTGAATCAGGCAGGCTTTCTGTTTGCACCTGTACATTATCGGCTGTGGCCAGACCAGGTGTGGGGATTACTGGCTCAGGTACTGGCAGTGGCAAGCTGTCAACTCCTGAGGAGTCAGAGGGGCTGGATTCCAGCTCTTGTGATGCCGGCAACTTTGGCTGCATTGGCAACTTGGGCAGAGGCTCGGCACAGTTGTTGTTGCCCATGACAGAGGTCCCCTGCAACTTTGATGTCTCTAGCTTGCACAGTTCATAGTTCATGGTGTGTGCCATTCGCAAACCACAAAATTTTTGATGCTAGATTAACTGGCTCAGTTTGGGATGAGGCAGAATGCCCCTCCAGCATGCTAAAGATACCAGATATCTCCAGCTGACACTCCTCTACCTGTTCTCCAAGTTTGATGACAATTGGATTTACAGGGTCTGAGTTACAGCACCCCAAAGAAGTTCCCCCCAGAAAAGTGCTTTCTGGGGAAATGAAAGGAGAAGGTTAAGATGGTTCAAGAGTATATAGAATGAATCCTGTGCAAGCTAGCGATACCAACCTCACAGTGAATCTCCCACTGACTCTCCTCTACCTGCCCTCCAAGTTTGGTAAAGATTGGATTCAGGGGGTCCAGGTTACAGCCCCAAGAAAAGTGCCCCCATCCTCCATTGCTTCCAATGGAGGGGAGGAAGCAGGGGCAATAGAAGATCAGCAGAACAGAATCAAAGTCCTCGAGAATCTCTGAAGTAGAAACTGAAAGTGGTGAACTAGTGCAATGTGCCTAGAAGAACCCGTGACATTGTGACACTGCAAACCCAACAGGACTAAGGTCAAGTCAAGAAAGTGCTTTTGGTGGAAATCTCAGGCACCAGATTCAAAAGAGTATAGAATGGACCCCCTGTAAGCAACACACACCAAATGCTCAGGAAACCTCACCCTGCCACCTGCTCCTTTACAAACTCTCCAAGTTAGGGGTGGATAATATTTCTGGGGTCCCAGTTACAGACCCCCCTCAAATTGTCTCCCACAGTGTTCTCTCTGAAAAACACAGCTGAAGCTACAGGAGTCTATAGAACAGCAAAGGAACAAGCCAATGACACAAAACTCACAAAGAAACTTCACCTGGGCCAGACACTGGAAGCAAAGCAAGATCCCCCCCTACATTCGCAGCCCCCCCCCCTAGTCCCCAAAGGCAGGTTCTGAAAGACAGAAAGGCAGATATGACAAGATTTCCAACAAGGGCTCCCCAAAGTTACCCCACAAAAGCTTGGTGGGGTAACCCAGCACCACCAGACAAGCAAGAGAAGCATGCCCAGCGCCCACAACTCTCACAGTCCCCTATGGGCTGACACACCATGATGTATTCTTCTTCTCTGCACAGGAAACACCTGTCAGGCTGACTGGGCCACCCACATGACAAGAGACTTTGAACAGGGGATCCCCAAAGTTACACCACAACGACAGCTTGGTGGGCACTCCAGCTACACCAGACCAGTGGAATTTAGAGTTTTCTATTTTTAGTGATGCAATGACAGGCAATCATGCCAACAGACTTCTGACATGGTCTCCCCAAAGTTACCCCACAATAACAGCTTGGCAGGGACTCCAGCCACACTACATCAGGGCAACACCGAAATCAGATTGACTATATAATTTGCAGTCAAAGATGGAGAAGCTCTATCCAGTCAGTAAAAACAAGACCTGGAGCTGACTGTGGTTCAGATCATGAGCTACTCATTGCAAAATTCAGACTTAAACTGAAGAAAATCGGGAAAACCACGAGGCCATTCAGGTTTGACCTAGATCACATCCCTGATGAATATACAGTAGAGGTGAAGAATAGATTCAAGGGTCTGGATTTGATAGATAGAGTGCCTGAAGAACTATGGACAGAGGTTCGTGACATCGTACAGGAGGCAGCAATCACCACCATCCCAAAGAAAAAGAAATGTAAGAAAGCAAAGTGGCTTTCTGATGAGGCTTTACAAATAGCAGAGGAAAGAAGGAAAGCGAAAGGCAAAGGCGAAAAGGAAAGATTTACCCAACTGAATGCAGATTTCCAGAGAACAGCAAGGAGAGATAAGGAGGCCTTCCTGAATGAACAGTGCAAAGTAATAGAAGAAAACAATAGAATGGGAAGGACTAGAGATCTCTTCAAGAAAATTGGAGAAATCAAGGGAGCGTTCCATGCAAAGCTGGCCATGATAAAGGACAAAAACGGTAGGGACCTAACAGAAGCAGAAGAGATTAGGAAAAGATGGCAAGAATACACAGAAGAACTATACAAGAAAGACCTCGATGTCCTTGACAACCACGACGGTATAATCACTGACCTCGAGCCAGACATCCTGGAATGTGAAGTTAAATGGGCCTTAGAAAGCATTACTAACAACAAAGCTAGTGGAGGTGATGGTATCCCAGCTGAGCTATTCAAAGTCTTAGAAGATGATGCTGTTAAAGTGCTGCACTCCATTTGCCAGCAAATTTGGAAAACGCAACAGTGGCCACAGGATTGGAAAAGATCAGTATACATTCCAATCCCAAAGAAGGGCAACGCCAAGGAATGTTCAAACTATCGCACAATTGCACTCATATCACACGCTAGCAAGGTCATGCTCAAGATCCTACAAGCTAGGCTTCAACAGTACGTGGATAGAGAACTACCAGAAGTACAAGCTGGGTTTCGAAGAGGTAGAGGAACGAGAGATCATATTGCCAACATTCGCTGGATTATGGAGAAAGCAAGAGAGTACCAGAAAAATATCTACTTCTGCTTCATTGACTATGCTAAAGCCTTTGACTGTGTGGATTGTTTTACTAACTCTTTTAATACTAAT
Organism: Gekko japonicus; assembly: GCF_001447785.1. Lineage (NCBI taxonomy): Eukaryota > Metazoa > Chordata > Lepidosauria > Squamata > Gekkonidae > Gekko > Gekko japonicus. Next base: position 727,785 of record NW_015172031.1, on the reverse strand, counting down.
ATTAAGTTTAACATAAAGGGGGTCTCCCACTCTTGGGTTTTTAGTTAGTGTGGGTATCTTTCCTTTATCCATAGTTTTAGTTCCCCCTCCTATATTTTCCTTTTAGTTTGTAGTCATATTGAAAAAATAAAAATACCCCTCCGGGGGTTTAAAAAAAAAATCCTCCTTCTGCTGTTGCTATTATTAGTAGTTGTCAATGGCATTTCATCTGAAGGGAGGGAGGTGTCCAGTGGGGTGCCACAGGGCTCGGTTCTGGGCCCGGTACTTTTTTTTTTCCTGGTTAACACATAAGCTTTATTCTGTTTGAGAGATGTTCTTCGCCATTACTTATGCAATGAAATAGGTGGTAAGTAGGTTTGAACATTTTCTTTCTCACATAGGCTTTGGTTCTATACAATTATACTTACTTATCCAGTCTGGTTTCATTGCTTTGCTATATTTTTTAGAAACTATTTTTTTTCAATACTTTATTTCATTTTCCAAAATTAAAACAAACAAATCAGAAATTTATCGTTTCATAACAGATGAGCATGCAGCTATTTCTCATTTCCTGCAACTTCCAATTTTCCGCTGTTCTCCATTACTATTTACTAACAATAAGTATACTACCTCTTTCTTTCCAAAACACAACAAACACAATTGTATTAACCCTTCCTATTTCGTGTCCAAATGTACAATTTCTCCCAATTATTTACAAAAACCGAATCATCTTTCCCCTTTAGTATACAGGATAGTTTATCCATTTCAGCCACATCGCATATCTTCTGTATAACTTCTTTTCTGGAATTTTACCCTCTTTCCAGTACTTTGCATACAACATCCTAGCGGCCGTGAGACAATGAACCAAAAATTTTTTTCCCGCTTTCCCGTACGACTCTGGAATCATATTTAATATACAAATTTCGAGTTCAAGAGGAATTTGTTTTCCCATTATTTCCCCCAACATGTTAGTAATCATCATCCAGTATTCCTTTGCTTTGCAGCAATTCCACCACATGTGGAGATAGGTGCCCACATTCTGCTTGCACTTCCAACATATGTTGCACTTCCAACATATGTTGGAAGTCGTTTTAAAGATCTTGGCTAACTTAACTGGGAACATATACCATCTCAAAGCTACTTTATAAATGTTTTCTTTGAAGGAGGTTGCCCTAGTAATCTTTATATTGGTGTCCCATATTTTTAACCATTTAGAAATTCCTATATCATAACCTAAATCCTTGTTCCAAGCCGCCATATTAGATCTTATCACCTCTTCTTGCATTTTAGTTTCCAGTAAGTAACCATATATATTTTTTATCATGCGCCCTCCCCCCTTAATCCAGATTTTGTCCATTTCTATAGGTTTGTCATAGAAATCATACTTCTGGTCCTCCTTATATCTAGATTGTAATTGTATTACTTGTAACCAAGACCATTGCCAACCCTTTACCAATTAGTGTACAGTGGTATAAATTGACCAACAAAGGCACTTTATGTCGTTTTTGTTGATTTGGCTGCTGCATTTGACTCCATCAACAAATTTCATTTATGGTCAAAGCTTGCCAAATTGAACATTGACAAACAGCTACTATTCCTAGTTTCATAGGGACACTCGTGCCCAAGTAAGGGTGGGAACCTCTGGTTCCTTAACTAGTAGTATCTCCATCAGTAAAGGAGTTAAGCAGGGATGTGTGTTAGGCCCACAATTTTTTCCACCATCTCTGGGACAACAGAAAATTTCAATTCTTTTATATGCAGATAATATGGTCCTAATCTCACTGATCAAAATAGGTTTGAGAAGACTTTTACACCAGCTAGGGCAATACTGCAATGAAGAAGCTCTCAATATTAATTATGCAAAAAACAAAGTAATGGTTTTCAGAAGAAAGCCCAAAATTTCTCATTGGAGTACTCTTGGTAATCCAGTTGATCAATGCAGTTCATTTAAATATCTAGGAGTAGCTTTTAAAGAAACACTGAATTGGAAAACCCATGTGGTAGGGGTTAAATTGTCAGCACTAAGGATTGTTGGGTCTATTATACACTTCTTCACAAAGGGCAGGTGATTAATTGATCCTGCACTGAAATTGTTCAAGTGCAAAGTTGTGCCCCACTAATTATATGGAGTGGAAGTGGGGATGGAAAGAGGACAATATATCTACCCTTGAGGTAATTCAAAATTATTTCCTAAAACAAATCTTAGGTCTCCCCAGGGGATCTCCTGCAGCCTTGATGCAAGTGGAAACAGGACTCCCTTCTATTAAGGCAAGGGTACACCTCACAATTATAAAATACTAGAAGAAGATCAATTCATCTAGATCTAACTCTCTAAGCCACCATCTGTTAAATCGTTATTAACAAAAGACCCTACACATTCTGATTCTTTTAGCAATATCCTTGGTAGATACATCATACCTGACGACCTCCTCGGGGTCTCAGGCGACAATTCCCAACTCAGGGAATGGATTTTCAAATCAGATGCTGTGATAGACCGCTCTGCTATCACACGGTCAAAAACAGCTACTTGGTACAAAATTGTCAAATCTGACGATTCTAGATAATCCTATTTATATAATATTTCCAACTATAACTTCAGGGTGTCTTTTACAGCCTTGCATTTTCAAACAATGTACACAACATTGCGGGAGGGTCGATATTTTCAAATTCCAACAGAACACAGTATATGTATTTGCAGTTCGCTTGCTATTGAGAACTTCCCTCACCATATCTTAGTCTGCCCGTTATATAACGCACCCAGAGACAAATTCTTAACAGGAATTTTATTTACTATAAAAGCGTATTTTAAAAATGAGAAGATTGCATTTTTGTTATCAGATACCAACAAGTCCGTATCCTATAGAGTCTCCCTTTTTGCCCTTGTGGCCAAAAAGATTAGAGCCAGGGTGGCACCATAGGGGTCACTTTTATAACATGTAGGCTATTTTAACCCATTCTTATTTTATGTATGTGATTTTAGGTTTTTATGTATTTTATCATACTATTTTACTGTTCTATTTGAACGTTTTGTAATTTTGTTATGGCCTATGGCTAACACAATAAATCCTACTTACTTATTATACCTTGTGGCTAATAGCCACTGATGAACCTCTGCTCCATATGCTTAAATGTGATGGCTAGAACTCCTTTTGGAGTTCAATCATGCTTCTTCCCTCCCCTCTCCCAGAGGCTCCTAGAAAGTCCCCCACTAGCTTGTCAGTCTCACCTGGCAACTCTACCTAGAAAAGTGGGGTCTGGGAAACTTCACTAGCTACCTTTGCCCCTGCTAGGTAAAGGTAAAGGTTCCCTTACTCGAAAGCCAGTCGAATCCGACTCTAGGGTTGCGGTGCTCATCTCCGAAGAGCCAGCGCTGTCCGAAGACGTTTCTGTGGTCATGTGGCTGGCATGACTAAACACCAAGGTGCACGGAACGCTGCTACCTTCCCACCGAAGTGGTACCTATTTATCTACTTGCAATTTCTTGCTTTCGAACTGCTAGGTTGGCAGGAGCTGGAACTAGAGACAGGAGCTCACCCCGTTTTGCGGCACCCGGGTCTTGAACTGCTGAACTACTGAACTTCCACAGCCTGCTAGACGTCCATATTTTGTTTCTACATCTCTCTCACTTTGATGCTTCATCTTTAACTCTTTCCTCTGTTCTTACCATCTACTCTTACCTGGTTCAAATAATTAAGTGGCGGCCCCTAGCTGGTGGAATGAGCTCTCGGAGGAGATCAGGGCCCTGTTCCGCAGGGCATGCAAGATGGAGCTCTTCCACCAGGCATTTAATTAGGGGCCGCCGCTGTCGTAGAGCCCTGGCTCGCAGTTTTAACATCAAGCCGATGCTACAAGAAATTATGAGCAGAAGAACATCTGAGAACATCTGGGAAGCGGAAATTCTTTTTGAAAATGAGCCATCTAAGTTCATCTTTTAACTGCTGCAAGCACTTTGTGTTTGTATTTGTTTTATCTGTTGTGTTTTAAATAATTGTATGATTTTAACTGTATTTATGCTTGTATGGAAGCCGCCCTGAGCCTGCTTTGCGGGGAGGGTGGGGTATAAATCTGATAAATAAATAAATAAATAAATAATATAGTGCTAATTCCAAGCAATGTGAACATATGTAAATTCAGCTGATTTGGGGGCAACCATGAACTCTCCTTGGGCTCAGGAGAAATCAGTCCACTCATCAGGGTCCAGAATTCCTTTTGATTCCCCCCCCCCATGCTCTGTTGGTGGAGTTTATAAGCTGTAACTATGACAGTGCATTCAGAACGTTTTCGGGTAACCCAGTCAGCCCCCTACATTGGCATTTCCTTTCTCCCTAGAGATGAACGTATTCTATAGCCTGTCTCAGAGTTATAACCTGATCCCACCGAGCTTTCCAGATAGTAACATGGCAGTGATACAAAACATCTTCACTGGTGGGACAGCAGTAGCCAATCACAAGGAGGGATCAGAAACCCAGAGTATAAATAATGCTCATATTTCAGGTCAGAATAGTAGGAGTCTACCCTGGATAAAACTCAAAACATTTCATTGAGTTATTTTAACTGTCTTCCGTCATCACCATTATTCATTCACTCACAGTGCAGGTTCAGCTCCATCTAAACAGAGAATAACCAAAAATAATAACCAACCTTCATATTCATTTCACTGAGAAAGATATTAATCACAAACTTGACACCATATTTGTTTTAAATTAAAACTGCTGCTTTAAACCATATGCTTCTTCTCAATGCATATTGCATGTTTATCCTTTCTTCCCAGGAAAGGGGGACAGGCTAGAGAGTGAGCTGCCCCATGAGCTACTCAGCTGGCTGAAGATTGGCACGATGGCCTTTTTATCTGTGCTTTGATCATGATCTTTGTGTTAATGAAACAAAGAACTCAGCTACTAAGAGCCAAGAGGACAGGGGACAGAGGGTAAAAGGCAGCAGGGAGCCTTCTTGCTCCTTTCTCTTCTAATTTAAGAAATAGTTTTAGCTTTTTGTACTAAAAGAGTAGAAAGATTGAGAGTGGCTTTGCAACTCAGTAAGTGATAACCCGGTCGCGATCACACACAAAATTAGCCGTGCCATAGGCGCAAATGCCAGGTGGATTTAAAGGGCGCAATCAGACACAAACATCTGGGAAGTGCCCCGCACCCATAGACAACCCGTTTTGCTCCACTGCTGAAGTGGAGTAAAAAGACACTGGGGAAAGTCCAGTAGCAAATGGGTTGCTACGGGCCACAGATGGACTTTCCCCTGAGTGATTGCTTCAGTGTGCTCCCATGGTGTCGGGATGGTCTGATCAGGCCATCCCGACTCCATGCTGTTGTCCCCCCCCCCGGTAAGTTTTGTGGTGCACAAGTAGAATATGGAGGTTACTTACCTCACAGCAGTGAACCCAAAGCCTAAACACTCGCTAAACACCTGGTAACTGAGGGGAAGGTTTGTAGTTCAAAACAAACCTGGTTCCCCCCAAATCATAGGAGGTTACTGAGGCAGGAATTGCATATTAACCACAAAGAAGATTTATTTATTTACAGACTGGTAACATGAACAGATTAGCAGCACAGGTCTCCAGGTAGACAAAGGAGAAATCTGTCTGAGGCACATTAATTTAAAGAGTAGTTTGAATTTTCTTCAATACTTTCAAGCATAAACAGGCTTTTACCGATTAGACACTAGGTTGGACCCTAACACATGCACACCACCCTGCCCTTTCCCAAGAGTCAGACTAAACGACACAAGGTCTGCTCATTGCCAGAGACAGACCTACCAATTGTGTGCACTATTCTCTCTCAGAAGTAGAGCTAAACAACACTGCCACACTACCAAGCAGAGCCCCCCTTCACTCTGTCTGCTCTTTTTCCGACCCAGACCTGAACTGTCACTGCTTTCTTCCTTAGGCAGAACTGAACTGAACACCTCTTGTCTTTCAAATTCCTTAGGCAGAACTGAACTGAACACCTCCTGTCTTTCAAACCAACATTCCATTCCCCTTCTCAAAGGTGATTGGATGCTGGAACAGCACTCCCATAGGCTCAAGTGATTTCAGGGGTGGAACAGCCTTCTGTCTGTCACAGCTTCCAAGAGTCAAGCCTGCTGGAAGTGTACATAAATAGCCAGGCATCCATTGCTGTTTATTATCTTTTTATCCCACCCATTTTTGAAGGTTTTTATCCCACCCATTTTTGAAGGAGGTCTGGGTAGCTTACATGGTCTCCTCCATGGTCGCTGAAGTGGATTGAAATGACATTATTAGAGAGAGGAGAGTTTTCTAGTTAAATAAAGATTCCCCCCTTTAAATATCTCAGACTGTGCCTAAACCACTCACACACGAAACTAGCTGCTCATCCATGCAGAGGTCAAGCACCTAGCTAAGCTAGGAAGGGAATAATTATTCCATACTAGGGATGCCCCAAACTTTGACACAAATTTACCATAATTTAAGTGAACTAATCTGGTGAGCCCATCCTGGGATGAGTTATTAATATGGCAGATATATAGGGAGTAGTCTGGAGGGTTGCAGTAAGTTTACTGTGGTAAAAAGGGTAAAGGGCAAGGGTTTCCCTGAAAGTAGTCTCTGGCCTTTCACAAGCCAACTGCTTCCCCAACCTCTCAGTAGTGTGTAGTCTAGGAATGTAGGCAAAGTGGGGTGGGTGATTCAGGATAGTAGGTACATTTCTGGACATGGCATTGTGGTATTACACAACACCAGTCCCTGCCCCTGTTTCCATTTTAGTCCCACTTTTCCAATAAGCAGCAGCTGGAGCCCAAGTTTGGGAGAGGAGGTTGCCATAGCAGGCAACCTGGTCTCCCTATATCTAAAGACAAGACTTACAGTGGCCTACAGCAGTCATATTCAAATCATGTGTTGGGATGCTGAGGTGGGTTGTGGAGCCTCATATGCTGGGTCACAAGATCCTCTGGAGCTACCATTTTTGCAAGGACCTGCTGCTACATCACATGCATGGAGAGGAAGGGAGTTCCTACCCAAAGGTGTTTCAGAGTGACTTACAAACTCCTTTCCCTTCCCCTCCCCACAACAGATGCCCTGTGAGGTAGGTGGGGCTGAGAGAGCTCTGACAGAAACTGCTCTTTTTCAAGAACAGCTTTTATCAGAACTATGGCTTGCCCAAGGTCATCCAGCCAGGTGCAAGTGGAGGAGTGGGGAATCAAAACCAGTTCTCCCATATTACAGTCCACGCACAGTCCTCCTTAATTTCCTTCTCATTGACAGGGCGTTCTGAGGATTGATACAAAGCTGCAAAATGCACCCTCCATCTGGCTGGGGAGATTGTCGCCACGATGTCAGCCTGGCATCCTGGTCTGACAAGCCTCCAAAAGGCCTTCATATCCTTCGACTCCAGGATGGTAGCAAGAGATTCCCAATCTTGGGTGGCCATGGCTTCCTTTTTCATTCAGATTAAGTCCTTAAAGACTTTTTTAAGAGAAAAAAATTCAGTCAAGTCCTCAGGTCTCCTGGTAAGCCTATAACGCCATAATTTTACTCGAATGGCCTTCTTGGCCAACCTACATTCAACATCAAACCAATGATTTGAATAACTTCCCGGCGTCCTCCGCTGGTCCAATGAGGCCCGCTTAACTAAAGAACAGCTATCCACAAAAAAGTTAAGAAGGTCGAGGTAAAGTGTAGATTGGAGCTGGAAGGGATTTATCAAAGAGGGAAACTTAGGGAAGTTGCCAAAGTCCAGGCAATCTTGAATTTCAGCCACCTGCAAGACGTCCACTCGGGGATTCCTCCGAACACATCTAATCCACTGTATAGCATCTCCACTGGACTTTGTCACTGCTGCCTCACCTATATGGCCAGTGGGAATGTTTAAAGAAAGAAACAGTGGAAGATGATCACCCCCTAGGTAATCTTCAACGACAAACTCTTGCACCAAGGGGAAAAATTCTTGAGATATCAAAAGAAAGTCAATAACACTAGAACTCCTTGGGGTATAACATGTAAAATCGCCTAGTGTATCTGGAGAAACAACACCGTTTAGAAAAACCAAATTCTGCGTGAGCGCTATTATGGCTAGCCATTTGCCAGCTAGATTAACCTTTGAGTCCTTGGAGACACGATAAAACCAAGGAGGAGGCAAAGCTAAGTCGTCTAGGTCACCCACCAAGGACAACAATTGGTCATCAGAGGCACCGATCCTGGCATTCAAATCCCCTCCCACGAGCATCATGGAGGCGGGATAAGTCCGCTGAAGCTTCTCAATTGTTCCTTCCAACTCACTCCAGTGCTTTTCAACCTCTTCCTCTAGTAAAAGCGGGGGGATATAATTATTCACCGAAAGTAAGGTATGATCAAAGGAAGTAAGTTTCAATAAAATCACCATCTGATAAGGTGAAGACATCAGAAGAGAACACGTAGTCACTCGCAAGTTGTTGGAGATCAAGCACGCCACACCGGCCCTGGGGTGTCCAGGGCCGGAACCCTTAATTGCAGAGGAAGAAAAGGCCTGAAAACCAGCCACAGTTAAGGCCCCAGTGGACCAGGTTTCCTGTAGCATAACAATGTGATATTTCCGAAATAACTCAACAATAGAACAATCGTGGCTCTTTGCCTTCCACCCATTCACATTCCAAGAGAGAATCCGAAGCTTCTGAATGCTGAATTGTCAATCTGTCTTGGATTTAGCCCCGGCTCTCTCTACTTGGTCTGACATAAGGGTTGGTTGTGAAGGGAGGATTGTCATCTCCTCTACTCCTGAATCACAGAGAATACAGCCATTTACAGCGGGCAAAGTCGGATTCTGCAGATGACGGAACCCCTGTTCGGCATCATCTATGAATGAGAGAGACTGCTGCAAAGTAGCTTCTTGGGGAATATTTCCCCCGGTCGATTGCTCCCTCATATCAAATCCCGTTGTCAATGGAGAGCCATTCCAAGAATGGACCATGGCTGTGCACACCGATTTACGGGAAGTAGGTCCTCCAGAGTTAGCCTCAGTGTCGTGCAGGGCCTCACTTGCTATAGATGGCAAATTAGCAGAGCCGTGCACTTGTGGATGGATATCCTGGTTGCAAACGTTAGAACTCTTATCCAAGGCTTGTACCGAAGTCAAGACGTCATGCATATACTTGATATTCTGTAATATCTCCTCTTGCCCCAATATAGATGGCTTCTCTGTGGTCTTACTATCTCCTACATTCCTGATGTTAAGAAGAGAGCTACCAGCCTTTCCCACTTCCAAAGTCACCTTCCTATTACCTTGAACCGACTCCTTCATCTGAGATTTCATGGACAAGTCTTGAATGGACCGAACCACAACTTGCCGAAAAACTCTTTGTCATCTAATCCTAAAAGACTTGAGCCAGGCACTATTATTAAAAAGTAGTTGCGGAATATACTTAGAGGCAAAGGTAAGGGTTACTTTCATATGATCTTTAGACTGGGAAACAAGCTGTGTATACTCTAGATCAACCTTCTTAAGAGGAATATCTCAACACAAGAAATAGGACAAACAAGTGACTGCTTAAACTATCTGGACCTCTAAGTCTGAGAGAGGTTGTGTTGGTTGGTAGGGTTAGGGTTCACACTGACATATTAAATATATGAATAAAACTTTGTTGGTCTTAAAGGTGCCACTGGACTCAAACTTTGTTCTGCTGCTTCAGGCCAACATGGCTACGCACTTGAATATTAAATATATTTTAAGATTGAGCTTTACCATCTCTTGGCAACTTCCCTGTGTATTGAAGGTAAAGAAGCACCATCTCAACATGTCAGAGCTATAAATCAAAATCAAGTCACACTAGCATCAGGACCGTGTCAGAAATATTGTGTGATGAATAAATTCCATGTTAACCTGTTTTCCCTTTTCTACATTGGACGCACACCATTTTCACCACAAAAACTTCATAGGAATGTACAAAAGCAAACTGGGAATTTCCTCCACTCAGTGGGTGCGTTCAGACGGGGGATTTACAATGGTTAGGGTGCCGGTTCCAACCGGTGTACTTACAGGCGTTCATACAGCGAACATCTGCCTCCCGTCCCTAACCATTGTAAATCCCTTTAAACCGTTGCACTCTGCCACTAGGTCCCAACTGGTGGTAAACTGAGTGCAACGGTGCACCCCGGCGTCTGATCGCTCTCCACCGTTCCCCAGCTACTTCCGTCAGAAGCCTGAGGCTTCCGACTTTCCCCCTCCATTTTTTTAAAAAAACCAAGTGATATGCGCTCGGGCAAAGCTTCGCCCTGAGTGTTTGTTAAAATAAAAAAAAACACCCTTACTTTAACTTCCCGGAGGAGTCCGGGACTACAGGGAGGCCAGGTTGGGCTTTAAACTTTAAAGGCAAGTCCTTACCTTTAAAGTTTAAAGGTAATGGGGGGGGGGTTGAGCATGCGCAAAAATCGCCATTCTCTGAATGGCTGCCTACGTGCATGTTCAAACTGTCCTTTAAAAAAAAACACAAACGCCAACGCCCGCAGCGTGTGAGCGGGCGTCCAACGGAGGGCTCCGCAAAATGGAGGGTGTGATCGCGTTTCTGCCGGCATAAACTGCACCGGTTCCAACCGGTGCAGTTTATGCCAGCAGAAACGCCCCGTCTGAACGCACCCAGTATGTTGCAGAATTAGCGGGGCTTTCAACTCAGAAAGTTTGATGTTTTCACAATGGCACTGGCATGAGCTATGTGTCTGCTTTCCATTTCAATTAATTTCTGTTTCATTTTTAGCTTTTATAAAAGGACATACGTTTCCCTCACAATTGTAAATGAGGTGCCTGTTCACTTGTTCATTCAACCACTTGTTCAAATGATCCACTCCTTACCTGGATCCAGACTTTTGGAACCAAAATCTTTTTATTTGTTCCTCCTTCCTTTCTGTCTCTAAAAAGAAATGGAAAAATAGATTCTCTCTTTAATATGTTCTGATTGCATTAAACAGGAATTCAAAATGTGTTTATCTGAAATATTTTAAAGCTTGCCTTTCTCCTGACACAGTTGGGAACCAAGGTAGATAACGACATAAGAAATAAAACAGCAATGAAGTAATTTAAAAAACCCATAAAAGTTAAAGTGGATAAAGGTAAAGGTAAAGGTAAAGGTTCCCTTGCTCGAAAGCCAGTCGAATCCGACTCTAGGGTTGCGGTGCTCATCTCCGTTTCAAAGCCGAAGAGCCAGTGCTGTCCGAAGATGTTTCCGTGGTCATGTGGCCAGCATGACTAAACACCAAGGCGCACGGAACGCTGTTACCTTCCCACCGAAGTGGTACCTATTTATCTACTTGCAATTTCTTGCTTTCGAACTGCTAGGTTGGCAGGAGCTGGAACTAGAGACGGGAGCTCACCCCGTCTTGCGGCACCCGGGTCTCGAACTGCAGAACTACTGACCTTCCACAGCCTGCAGTTCAGCGTCTTAACCACTTGAGCCACCGCAGCTCCAAAAGTGGATAAAACCAGAATGTAAATACTTCTAACAGCAATTTTCTACATCAGTTGACAGTGTTCTTGGCCAGCAGTTTGGGAGCCATACTTCACTCCTACAAGAGGCTGGGCAGCAACTGGAAAGGCCCCATGCCTGGCTGATTGCACCCTAGCAAGGAAAGGGATGCAGAGAAGGCACTGTGGGCAGAACAAAGTTGCTGCATAGTTGTCAGACTCATGCAGCAATCAGTTCCCAGCAGCTTTCATTCAAAGAAGTAAAGTTTATTGAGACATTTAGGGTATGCAGATACCTTGGCACTTTCAGTGTTAGAACTGGCCTAAAGCACATGAAGCAGCAGATATACATTATTCAAGAGGGTCCCCTGATGGCTCAGGTCCAATCAAAGGCCAGGTAGAAACCCGCCAAAGTAACGGGCAATTATTCTCAGGAGAAAAGTACACCAGACACTCAAGGTCAAAGGCTTTGGTTACATAGGTAAAGTAAGACTGGGAATACAGCAGAAATTAAAGTTAAAATTCCAGAGTCTCCCCTCACACCCATGGCAGCTAGGACAGCCAGAGGCCTAGCTGACAAGAGTATGTGCCCAGAGAGAGGCAATCGTTTGAGAATGTGGGTTTCAAATCATGGGAGACAATTTTTATTTTAATGGAGCTGAGCATCATTTTAACTGCTCACTGCGGAGGTAACGTAGAAGAAAAGGAAAGTAGGCTGTGGGTGCCCACTGGATGGCAGAGGTGAGGGAGGAATTTGTTTGGGGAGAAGGAAACAGGAGGGCAACAAAGCACCAGGTTGTGCAGGCACCATAGGCTCAGTTTACATCAATTGTAGAGTCAAGGTTAATTTTCCGTATGTCCAGAGGACATCTACTGTATGACCAGAGTCAGCATGGCATAGTGGTTAAAGTGTCTGTCTAGGATCTGGGAAACCCAGGTTCAAATCCCCACTCTGCCATAGAAGCTTGGGTTACCTTGGGCTGGTTACACACTCTCAGCCTAACCTCCCTCACTGGGTTGTTGTGGGGATAAAATGGAGGCAAGGAGAACAACGTAAGATGCTTTGAGTCCCCACTGGGGAGAAAGGCAGGATATAAATAAATATATTTTTTAAAAATTAGTAGTACAAATAAAAATAGCAAAATCAGCAGTGGCCCTGTGAAAAAATAGTCTTCGTTTTCTGGAAGGCTTAAAATGAGGGAGCTGACTGAACTTCCTGAGCCAGGGAATTGTGTAATCTGGAGACCACAACCAAGAAGGCCATGCCTTGTGCTCCCATGCTATATCATTCCCCAGAATGAATAAAGCAGAATTGTTCAGGAGAGCATTTTTATAACAGGGTATAGGGTTAACATCTATAAAATTTAGTCAGTTTACATTGTTTCTTCATTATATGTGTTAACACTGTTTATTGCATTGTTCACTAATTAGCCCTGTTACAATCCTTGTATTACCACATTGTTTTTAGTGCACTGTTCTCTAATTTTATAACCCAGTGGTATTCATTGTTGGTAGTATGTTTTCTACTGTTAGTATTGTTATTTTAAATTGTCTGTATGAATACGGTGACTTTAAAAAGTAAACAAATAAATGTGGGCACATAGAGCAGGTATCTGGGACTCCAAATAGGTATAGACAAAGATGATCCCTTAGGCACCCTTGTCCTAAGCCATTTAGGGTTTTATAGGTCACTACCATGACTTTGCATTGAACCTGTAAACAAACTGAGGATTGGCACAGTCAGCAACACACTAGCTATTTTGAGCAGACTTCATTTCAGTATTTGAAATTTAAAAGTAAAGGTTGCAGGCAGACCCGCCAAGTGACAAAGAAAATAATATCGACCACATTGCCCATTAGCTTCAGCTTCTTGGCTACCTATGCCAATGTTTGAGGAGAATGCCTAAGCTCTTTTAGTGAGAGAATGTGTAAGGAACACTAAGATGTTTGTATATACGAGGACCTAGTTGTTCCATCTCTGACTCCATTCGACAAAGAAATTTATTCAGAGGCTTAGGTGCTGGCTTTTGTAGCCAGAAGCAGAAATGCATGGGAACCTCTAGTGGTGGTCAAAGGGAGTCAAAATGCCTTGTGCAATGTATTAGAAGTGGCAAGAGATGGCAAGCACACAATAAAGATAGCATATATACACTCCAAATGTGTTTCCTGGTTGGGTTGGATGATTTGTTTTCTTAAGTGAGATAGTACCCTAGTTTCTGTTACATACTTGTGAAATTTTGTGTAATATTTCTTTCCAGTGGATACCCTGAAATCTTTTTCTTCTTCCACGCAAATCCATATAGTATTCTCTGCTCAGCAGGTATGGTTCTCACACAAAGTCTGCCTAAAAACAATATGCTGGCAACAATTTTCCCTCCAAGTAATAGCAGCACATTGTTTTTCTTCTTCTCCTCACTGTAGCTGTGGTAGTGCACATGCCCTTCTTGTGTATGAAGAATTTCCCATGAATTAAGGATTTTTGCTTAGATAAACATTTTCAGAGAAAGAGATTTGTGAAATCTAGTTCTGCTCCACAGTAGAACTACAACACATGATCTAACACACACACTCACAAAGGCTTCTCTGTTATATCCTACAGAATAAGGGACAAGCCTTGAAAACAAAGGACATCTAGAAACTGCTTGCAGCTGATACTGATGTAATCTGGCTGTTTTGCAGTTTAGACCTCTGGTTCCTAGGTGGTTCCAGGGCTTTTTTGGTAGAAAAAGCCCAGCAGGAACTCATTAGCATAACAGGCCACACCCAACAGCAGAAACTAATTAGCATATTAGGCCACACACCTGACAGCACAGCTCATTCGCATATTAGGCCACCCCCCATGTTACCAGAAATGTGGTCATCCAGCCACACCCACCTTTTGCTTCTTATTCGGTTTACTTTGTTTGTTGTAAAAACCCAGGGCTTTTTTGTAGCAGGAACTCCTTTGCATGTTAGGCCACACACCCCTAATGCAGCCAGTCCTAATAAGTTTCTGCTGTTGGGTGTGGCCTATTATGCTAATGAGTTCCTGCTGGGCGTGGCCAACTCAGGAGCCAGTTGGAACTCCGTTCCTGTGCATTCCTGTCCAAAACTAGCCTTGGTGGTTTCTATGCATTTTCACTCTCACTTTAAGTGTGACTATAGTTAAATATTAACATCAGGTTCTCAGGGACTTCTGGCAGCTCGGCGCGGCGACGGGCAGGGCGTGCAAGCGCTCCAGACCCGATTCCCTCCCGTTTTCTTTTGGGGCTTTCTTGGTTTCCAGGAAAGTTTCACCAGCTCTCTCAGAGAGAGAGCTGGTGCAGGGGACTTTGTGGTGGCCCCTCCCGTAAACAGGCAAATGCGGGGGGTGTCCACTTTTGTCCCGAACCAGAAATGAGTGAGCGGAGGGGAACATGGCTGCCATGTTCCCCATAGCTGCTGCCTTCCGTCTTTGTTTTTATCTTCAATTAACTTGATATTGGATTACATGCAACGAAGCAAGAAAACTACAGAACTATAAGTGCACACATCTTTATGAACTATGTGAAGACGTCTTGAATACGCCCCAAAACGATTAGAGCAAAAGGAAAACAAAGCGGCCAGAAAGGGAGAAGCTAAGTATATCTATTCTTTTTTTTTCTTACTTGGGGCAACTTATACCATTCTCTTGGGAAAGGACTTTGAAAACTTTGGAAAGGACTTATAATTCTAAGCTGAATGTTAGTAAGTTTCTGAAGGACCTTGAAATGGCGGCTGTAAGTGAAAGTGAGAAGGAGGAGATACTGGACGAAAATATGTTGGTGGCAGAAATGTCAGTGGAACAACTCTTAGAGGTCTTAAAAGAAGGAATACAAAAGGATCTAAAAGAAGGAATACAAAAGAGGATAGAACAAGCATTTGCTAATTTTTTTGAAACCCCTATTGTAACCCCTAACGTAACAGAGAAAATTGAAAAATTGGAACCACATATACAGAATCTGGAAGAGATCACTGAGGGTCAGCAAGGAGAGGAGGACATAGAGTTACTATGCTTTCAAACCCCAAGACTAAGGAAAACAAAAACAATAATAGCTGAAAGGAGACAAAGGAAGAGAAAGAAGATAAGAGGGAAAGGGAAGGTGCATAGAGCTCAGCCTGCAAAGGAAAAAAAATGGAGAAAGGAAAGGCAAGGACAAGGCAAATGGAAGATAAAAAGGGACAAAAAGGAATGGAGGCATGATTTTTCCAAAAATATTGATGAGAAATTGGAAATAAACTACCATCTGTGCAAAGAAAAACAGCACATAGACATGCTACTTTGGGAAAAAAGTTACAGAACTATAGAAGGCAACTTAAAATATATAAGAGTTTTATATGTTTGGATTTTATTTGTGTAGGCATAAAAATGACTAATAATTGATTAGACTGGAATTTACTAGAATATAATAGGGGATATGTATTCAAAGGTAGTGGAAGGAAAAGAATAGAGCATGGTAAAAGTGGTTATTAAAATTACATTGGTTTGTTCTGTACTGTGCTTAGTGTGTTTCTGATTTATCTCAGTCTTATTTGTGTTTTGATTAGAACATGGTAAAAGAACCTACTAAAATTATTTTGATTATTAATGTCCTTAATATCTTTGCTTTATTTTTTGTCTTTGGTTTTTGATAGTTTTATATGGGTCTTTGTTCGGAATAAGTATTGGGCTCTTAAAGTATATAAGGAATTTAAGTGAAATGATTTGTAATAAGCATGGTAAAGTGAATATCCAGTGGTAAAATATCAATGAAATTTTAGGAAGTGGAAACAGTTTAAAAGTAAGAGAAAAATATAATGATCATAATGCTAACTGTCTAGGGTTAATTACAATTAGTATGGCAAATGTTTAGATAAAAAACTGATGAAATGACGAAATAATCTTGATAACAGGACTAAGAGTCTGGATGTTGATACTAATGTGAGTCTACTTAGTATCCTATCCCAAGAGAAGGCAAAATGTGATCTGGATAAGATTAACTTAAGGTTTATAGAAAGGAGAAAGAAGGAATTTTGCAAGTTAATATTATTGGATGTGTGTAATTGAAAAATATTATTTCTGGTGATTGTGTAGAAGGGAAATTTAAGAAGCTGGGTGGTAGTGTTGCTTTGTAGGAATGATCTGAAGTACAAGGAAACTATTGTAATCTATTAATAACAATTGTTGGTGAATATGCATTATTGTGAAAATCTAATAAAAATACTTATTAAAAAAAAACATCAGGTTCTCAGGTGGGAAAAGCTCAAAAGATTCTCTCTCGAATATTAAAATCTTATCTTCTGAGATGAACATTTGAAGATAAAAGATCTCCTGGAATCCAAGATATGTTTGGACCTTCTACAACCAGAAGAGAGACTTTGACCAAATTATATGTGCGACTGACTAGTGATGTCAATGAAGTTGGAATTGGGGGAGTTTGAAAATCCTAGGCAAACCATGAAGGGAGCTTAAACTCTTTCCATATTCCAGAAATGTAGCTTCCTTTGGGGTCTCCATGAGCCAGTTGTCCCTGCCAGTTCCCTCCCATTCCCAAGCAAACTTATCCTTTGAAAGAAATAGAAGTGACGATAAGGGCTGGCCAAAGACAAGAAAAACCAGGATGGCCTCATTGTTTGTATCTGAATGCTTGAGTTCAAAAGCATCATTTCTTGCTTGGATATATTGGATTTGTAGTTCATGATCCACTCAAAGACATATAGATCTACTGCAGAGACATAAACCCTCAATAAATATTAATTAGGCATATGCTGATTGGGCTTTTTGAATCCTGTAAGCAATACGAATCTTATGGTACTGTTAAGACTCAATAAAAGTGTTTTTAATAATCGGTATTTCAATAACATACAGTATTTCCCTTATTAAATATGATTTCAGACATGGTACATACATTCAGATGTGAATTCCATCTGCTTTCAGGACAGTTTGGTGTCGTGGTTAAGTGTGCGGACTCTAATCTGGGAGACCGGGTTTGATTCCCCACTCCTCCACTTGCACCTGCTGATGTGACCTTGGGTCAGTCACAAGCTCTGGCACAGCTGTTCCTGAAAGAGCAGTTTGTGTCAGAGTTCCCTCAGCCCCACCCACCTCACAGGTGTCTGTTGTGGGGAGGGGAAGGAAAAGGAGTTTGTAAGCTGCTCTGAGACTCCAAGTGAAGGGCGAGGTATAAATCCAATCTCTTCTTCTTCTCTTCTTCTTCTATGTGGAAAGGGGAAAGTGGGGAAAGAATTATTGGTCACCTTAATGAAATGTGATTTACATACTTCAGTGATTAAATTAAATTAAATTAAATTAAACTTCATTTTGATCCTTGCTTCCTTATATTTTTTAATATTTGCTTCCATATTCTCAATGCAAACTTTATAACACCTCCCCCCATAACCAGCTTAACAGTCATGAGCCACTTGTGGTATGCTTGTCAAAGATCCTTAATCAAATTTGAATTCACATCTTCAGATCACTGCTTTATTTGGTTTGTTTTAAAGGAAAACAAACTGGCTACTAGAAATACTGAGACGTCTAGCACTTACAGATACAATGTATATGTTTTAATAAACATGATAAATGCACAGGAAAGGGACGTCAGTTTAATTTCCTTTGAAAAGGCAAGAGAATCAGTGAAAACATAAGTTGCTTCTGAAACTGAGAGATGAAGCCATCACACCACTGTTTTATTTTTTTTACTAGCTCAGGGGATGCATGCCAATTTTCATTCTAGCCAGCAACCCAGATGGAACTCTAGAACTAGCTCTACTGGAAGTATTTCCATGATGAAACTGAGAGATGAAGCCATCACACCACTGTTTTATTTCTTTTACTAGCTCAGGGGATGCATGCCAATTTTCATCCTAGCCAGCAACCCAGATGGAACTCCAGAACTAGCTCTAATGGAAGTATTTCCAGAATAGGTTCTTGTCCCATTCTGGAAATTATCAGAGATATGTGGACCTTTGGAATATTAGCAGTCACAGGCATGAAAGATTGCATTCCTTCTCACATGCCTAAATTGGTTTCTGGAGTTCCTTCTGGATTCCATAATCTCTGTCAGAGTTGTTTGGATTGTAACCAAGTAGTTCTTCTCATCCCTCCCAGGGATGGTAAAGATAAGCCACACTATCCTGTATTGGTATGACTTTCCTTCTGTGTTCTCAAAAAGAAAATGTTTACAAGAAGTATGGGTGATCTTTAGAAGTTGGTCCACATCTGGAGTGCAGAGTTTTGCTTTTTCCAGACTTGTCATGAAATAAATGCAAGTGTTCCTATGTGTGGAAGATCACTCAGATCCATAGATGATATACAGGCCCAAGGGTAGCCCTGCATAGAGCAAGTTACAGTAACCAGACTGGAAGTGTTCATTGCATGGATCACTGCCGCTAAGTCCCAAGGAGAGAGAGGGGGAACTAACTGCAGCCAAAGTGACCTAGGCCTCCATGGTAAGTGAGGGATGCAGCATCACCTGAGACTCCTTTCCCATGGCACTGGCACCAATGGAACCCCACCAAAGACTGGGATCCTGATCCCCAACTCTAGTCCTCCACGACTCAGGTGCAGGACTTCCATCTTCATTGGATTTAGTTTCAGCTGGCTCTGCTGCAACCATCCAGTCACAGCTTCTAACGCCTTGTCCAAAATTTCTGGGACAGTGTCTGGCCATCCATCCATCAGCAGATAGAGCTGGATGTCATCTGCATATTGATGACAACCCAGCCCAAACCCCTGGACCAACTAGGCAAGGGGGCAGAGAGGATCGCCCCCTGCGGCACTCCACATTCAAGTGGATAATGCGAGGACATCCTCTCCCTGAGCGCCACCCTCTGTTCCTGACCATGGAGAAAGGAGGAAAGCCACTGTAAGGCAGTCCCCTATATGTGTCACTAAGGTGGTGGGCCAACAGGTCATAGTTGACCATGTTGAATGCCACTCATAAGATTTCATAAACAATCTATATGGTGTTCTTGTAGCTTTGTCACAAATACACTACCACCCTCACTCTAGCCATCTCAGTTCTCACTTCATCCTCCATAGCTCTGGGGTATACCACAGGATTAACTTTGTATGAGGATGGAGAGGGCACTGAGGGGCGATTTCATTGATGGCCTCAGAGAGAAGGCCATGTCAGTCTTCCACCACTTCATCTAACAAGTTGCCTGGGGGCATTGGATCCCACAGAGCATTCTGAAACCCAATTGGATCCATTCGGATCTGCGGGCAAGCATAAATCCACTTGCCACCTAAACAGGGAGGGTTAGGAATGCCTAGCTGGGCCTTCAGGGCGAAGTGGTCTGACCATGGGACCATATCCATTGCCACCCACATTAATCCCCATACCAAAAATATGATCTAGTGTGTGGTCTGCTTGATGTGTAGGAGCCAAAACAAATTGGGAGAGTCCCAGTGCCACCATGGATGACACTAGGTCCTGAGACTGAATGGATGCTGTATCATCAGCATGGACACTGAAGCCCCCCAGAACTAAAAGTCTGAGGTATTCCAGAGCCCAGCCAGATACATCCTCCAACAAGCCTGGCAGACTATCTGCCAGTGCATTAGGTGGATGGTACACAATCCAGATAGCCAAACCCTCTTCTGCTTCCCACACGAGGCCTACACATTCAATGCCAGCACTTTTTGGTGCAGGGAGCGTCCTGAAGGAGAAAAACCCCTGGATGAGCAATGCCACCCATTAGTCCAGGACTAGTATAGGGCCAGAAAACCTGGGGGGGGGGGTAATTTGGTTTGGGGCAATAGTCTTACACTCCCTCACCCTAGTCTCAGACACACATGCCAGGTCTACATGTTGGTCTACCAAGTCATCCCGGAGAACAGAGATCTTATTTATTAATAGACCTGGCATTAAACAGCACCAGTGTTGGAGAAGAGTATACTTTCCTAGCCCCACAACCAGCAACCCTTGGGATGGGATGAAGTCAGGAAGGGGACCAAGCATTACCACATCTCTATCTCCTTTCTATAAAATGCCTTATCCTACCACCATATCTCCCTCATCCTCCTATCTCTGGGATCCCTGACCTGGACATGTCCTCCCCCTGCGAAATGTTATTGGCCCAAAGTGGGACCTGTCAAGCATCTGATGATGACAATTGAGGTAAAAATACAACCCAACAATAACAACTGACTAACAATAAAATTTCAGACCTAACCCTTTTCCTCCCTCAGCCTAATAAACCACCCACCCTACCAAAATACCAGACATATACAACAAATTGACCAATAAGTAAGAAAAAAGAAAAAGATCTCTACAAAATACCCATTAATCAATTTATAATCAATATCATCCAATTAATTAATTTTGCAATTCTATATCAGATTTAATCTAAATTAATCTAAATCAATAAATTTGAAAGTAACATCCACATTGTAATTTATGGCAGGGATAATCAATAAATCAATCAACTGAATAGACAATTGATTGATTTATTGAGGCATTGGGGGCCTTGGATGACCAAGGGGTAAAAGGAGTACTGAAGTATGATAGGGAAATGGCTGAGAAGCCGAATGCATTTTTTGCTTCTGTCTACACTGTAGAAGATAAGAAGTGCTTGCCCACTCCAGAACCGCTGATTTTGGGAGGGGTGTTGAAAGACCTGAGTCAGATTGAGGTGATGATAGAGGAGATCCTACGACTGGTAGACAACTTACAAACTGATAAATGATGAAAAAAACTATTGAGGCAGACTCTTTTGTGGGGTCTGTGGACAGCCAAAAATCTTAAGAGAAGTCTTCAGATAAATTAGTTTGATATTCCCACAAACATGTCAGATTGCCCCTTAAGTAGCCTTTGCAACACTGGGTAGAATACACAGAATAAGCACCTCAAAGATAATGTGTTCTGTGAATGCTAAAAGTATTGTAGTATTGAGAAAGGTATGCCTATGTGTGCCGGGAAGGGGGTGGAGAGTTATTTGAGTATGCTGTGTGTCACAATGTATTATGGAACTACAAGGAATAACTACTGCAGAATTCAGTGCTTTTAACTAATCCACACTCACTGACAGGCATTTCCCTTCTTCAGGGCACATTTGATTAGGGAACTGAGGTGATTAGCAGCCTCTGCTTGGGCTCTTAGGCTCAAAGCTTTCTATCTTGGTTCTACTGATTGACATATTGCAGATGTGAAGCTGAGGGCTGTATGGTGCCTTTTCCATTGGAAAAGTGCTAAGGTCAAAGTGCTGTGGTGAATCTCAGCATTTGGAGTTCATGTCTTTTCTCTTGAACTTCCTGTGTGGTGAAATACAGGATGACCTAGTGGACCTTTCAAAAATGCAGATGAATCAGACCAAATTTCATACAAGAATCCAGATAGGTCTTTTTCTTGATTATTTGGAATAGGATGCCATGTCATAGATTCACTGTCAAAGACACATAGCTACTGAAGTATGCAAATGAAAAATGGCCTTCGATTCTGTGATGGCTGTCAGTATTCTGAATGTTGACCAGTCCTGCTGTAATGTCTAGAAACAGCTTGTATTATAATAGGACTAGAAATAAGACTCGTTGTAGAAATAAATACAATGGCCTCTAGAAAGGGGCTCTGGGAGAGTGCCAAGGCCTTGGGCACTCAGCGCCAGTTTGCTGTAGCAACCACAGCAGGGTATAATGACACAGAGTCCACCATTTTCTCCAGGGGAACTGATCTCTGCCATCTGAAGAGCAGTTGTAATTCTGCGTGATCTCCATCCCTCCCCTGGAGACTGGCAACAATGGTTCCCCATGAGGGAATGGCTGGCTTGGAGGGTGAAGTCAATGGCATTGTACCCGTCTGAGGTCCCACCACTCCTCAAACTTCACTGTCTCCAGGCTCCACCCCTCAAATCTCCATGAATTTCCCAACCTGGAATTGGCAACCCTATCTCCCTCCCAGCCAACCGTCAACCTACCGTTATCTGCCCCCTGGCTTCAGCTGTCCATCTCCTCCCCCTCTCTCCTAGAGAGCAGTTGTAATTCTGAGTTATCTCCAACCCCCACCTGGAGATTGGCAACAATGGTTCCCCATGAGGGAATGGTTGGCTTGAAGGGTGAAGTCTATGGCATTGTACCTGTCTGAGGTCCCACCCCTCCTGAAACCTCACCCTCTCCAGGCTCCATCCCTCAAATCTCCAGGAATTTCCCACCTGGAGTTGGCAACCCTATCAGGACTGGCCCCAAGGAGTGTTCTCCCGAAGGCCAAAATAGGTGTGAAAAGGGCCTTTTAGTGACAGAAGCTGGTTGCCTAGCAACAGGCACTGAGGAGAAAGCACAGTTGCTACCTCTGATTAGGGAAATACCTGAAGATTTGGGGGGTGGATCCTATGGAGGGCAGCATTGGGGGGGCATGGAAGGACTCAGCAGGGGACAATACCATAGGGTCTACTCTCTAAAGCAGCCATTTTCTCATGGGGAACTGATCTCTGTCATCTGGAGATCAATAGTAACAGCAGGAGCTCTCCAGCTCTCACCTTAGGTTTGCCAGCCTCCAGGTGGGGCCTGGGAATCTCCCGCTTTTACAACTGATCTCCAGCAGACAGAATTCAACTCCCCTGGGGAAAATTGCTGCTTTGAAGGGTGGACTCCATGGCATTGTACCATGCTGAGGCCCCTCCCCTCCCCAAACCCCACCCTCTCCTCGATTCACCCCCAAAGTCTCCAGATATTTTCCAACCCAGACCTGGCAACTGCATATATCACTGAGGTCCTCCCCAAACTCTGGCCTCTCCAGCTTCCAACCCACAAATCTTCAGGAATTTCCCAACTCAGACTTGGTAACCCTATCTTACCTGGAGATTGGCAATCTTAGGGGAAAGTCAGCCGCACAGCAGGGGGTTGAAGAGAATGGTTTGATAGACGCTGGCCCACCTCAATGGCCAGCCAGCCATGGAGGAGGCAAAAAGAGAGAGCCGTTTTACGTTAATTCTGACAGGAAAGTGGTTTTTTACTGACAGAAGTTGGTTGCCTACCAACAGCCACTGAGGAGACAATTAGTCACAGTTAGTCCCACACAGGAGCCAAGAGAAGTGTCTTCCTCAGGAGAGAGTCTGGCTTTCCAGGAGCTGCAGCTCGTTTCCATCCCTGGCGCTGCTGCCGCTGCTGAAGGAAGGTGGGGGAGCCTTTGAAAGGTGCTGGGCAGCCTTCTCTGTGGTGCAGCCTGCTGAGCTATCACCTTGATGAAGTGCAGGCCTTGCGGCTGAGGGAGAGGGGCCACGAGGGGCAGTGAAGGTGAGTGCTTCCCCTGCTTGCCGCCACTCGCTACGTCTGCCTCCTTCTCCCCCATAGAGGGATTGCTGCTCTCTTGGCAGAACGTCCATCTCCTTCGCTGGCTCCCTCCAGCCACAGGATTGAGAGACTGTGAGAGTGGCAGCTGAGCGTGCAAAAGACTGTGGAAGCGTGTCTAGGAGGGACACCAAAACTCTTATTATAAGGAGAGATAAGTTCAATTTGTAGGAGACACAGACTCATCATAGTGAGCCAACAGGATCAAAAATAATTTTTAGTGGGGGAGGTTGTCTTATAATTGCCTAATGAAGTTATTGCAAATATTTTACTGCATGTAGAATTCTGATTTGCATGACCAAGGAATGTTTGCAACCGGAACCACTTCACATGGTTTGCTGGGACAAACCAGGGTTAGCCACCAAGTATGCACACAACAAAGAAATATATATACCTGTCTATAGACCCATGATCATGACACTCCCCCCCTCAACGAAGGTGACCCCAGGAAAATGCTTTTGGGGCAATGCCAGGCACAGCATGCAGGGCATGGCCAACCTCCGTCTTCCCCTGTCCTAGGCCCAGGAGTCACCCACACAGTTGTGGGTGGCTGTGTCCCTGGGCCCCATTCACTGTCCATGGACAAGGTGATCGCAGGTCAGGGCCACTCCCCTCCTCCACTGCCCAGGGCCTAGGAGTCACCCACAGTGTTGCAGGTGGCTGCGACACCGGGCCCCATTCACTGTTCATGGGCAAAGTGATTGCAGGGTATGGCCAACCTCTCTCCACCCATGGCCCTGAAGACAAAGAAGACCCAGACTCAACAGCATTGAAACATGAAGGAAGAAGTGGAGGTGCTCGGGGCCCTGAGATAAAGAAGACCCAAACTCTACAGCATTGAAACATTAAAAGAAGGGACCCAAATACAGAAGCTAGCAACGACGTGCATGGTGGCTTGAAGACCCTGCTCGACACGACGACTGTTGATATGGTGGCTTGCAGCACTGTAAAGGGTTGACCATGCACAGTGATCTTTTTGCCAGCAGGACAAGTGAGAGGCTGGCTCAAAGCCCTGAGTCCACCCAACACCCAATGCCCAACAGGAAAAAGTGGACTAAAATTGAAAAGGGTGGCTCGAACCTGCTGACAACATCCTATTCCCAGAAGGGCTTGGCTAAGCACAGCAATCATCTTGACAACAGGGTGAGTGAGAGG
This sequence comes from Gekko japonicus, assembly GCF_001447785.1. Taxonomy (NCBI): domain Eukaryota; kingdom Metazoa; phylum Chordata; class Lepidosauria; order Squamata; family Gekkonidae; genus Gekko; species Gekko japonicus. Next base: position 702,993 of record NW_015172031.1, on the reverse strand, counting down.
CTGGCTCAATGCCTTGGCCCACATAACACCCAATGCCCAACAGGAAGCAGTGGACTAAAATTGGAATGCGGTGGCTCAAACCTCCTGCCAACATCCTATTCCCATGAAGGGTTGACAGCAGGGCAACAAACACCCAAACCAAAGCAGCAGAGAGAGAGAGCAAATCACAATCGGAAGGGGTGGCTTGAACCTACTGCCAATGTTTTATTCCCAGGAAGGGTTGATAATGCGCAGTAATCATCTTGCCAGCAGTTTGAGTGAAAGGGGATGGCTCTGAAGCCTTGGAACAAACGGTGCCACAAAGATCCAACAAGTTACCTTGGGATAAGCTCTGACCATATTTGACAATTACCTTGCCAGTGGTTCCAGTGAAAGGGGATGGCTCTGGAGCCATATCACAAAGGGAAGGCCCCACAGACTCCTGGACATAATATGTCATGCCCAGGCACCGGCTTGCAGCCGGTATAAGAAGGACGCGGTGTCAAGAACTTTGGTAAATTCAAAATGGATTTTTGTTCTATAAAGTTTGGTTCAGCCTGGTTGGGGCCTATTTTGCTCAAATTGTTTGTCTCTGTGTCTCTATAGTTTCACACAGTTGTGCTGGGAAGAGTACAAGATGGCCTTGCACCTGCAAGATAAGATGTGCTTCTCCAGCTTAGTTCTCCAATTAACATTCTATCCAGTTAGCCCTGTAGGAGGCAGGAGTGGAGTGAGCTGCAGCAGAGAAATAGAAGATCACAAATAGAGAGGGGGAATGTGTATAAACGTAGGCCGTCAGCCAAGAAGCCCACAGCAGAAGCTAAGTCTCAGAAAGGCTGGGTGGCACACAGAGCCCTGGCCCATCAAACACCCAAGAGCAGAGGGGAGGCAGAGCTGCAGCGCAGCAAAGCAGAGGATTTCTCAGGGGCTCCCAAGAATCGCCGACTCTCAATGCTTTTTAGGGGATAATTGGGGTCTCCCGATATCCCACCGGCACTTCTGGAGGAAGAGCCAGTTGCAGAGGACTTGATCCGAGCCCCCACGAGCTGTGATGAGTGGGTTGAGGCACGGGATCATCCTAAAGCCGAAGCACCAAGTTGCACAGTAATGACGAGTCATGGCTGCCAAGCTGTGAACAATCCTTAGAAGAGAGCCTTGAACCTCGCCATAACATCGGTGAAGAACAGATTGATAAGTGAGTACTTGCCCTTGCAACTTGTAAGCGTTAAAAAACTTCCAAAACTTCCAAATATGCCCCTCCAAATCTTCCCAAGAAGTTAAGGAAACGAGGAGTGGAATTCCCCCCCCCCTTTCTTTTTCATGCGGCCATGAAGAGACTGGGAAACAAAAACATTTAAAATACTCCCAGGGGCTAAAGACTTTACTGAAGCCAGGAAATAGAATTACTTCTATTGCAACGTTTGAGTTTTAAGATCTGTTGGTTATTCTTAACAGAGAAAAGATTATTTGTTTTTTGAAAAAGGACCAGTGGAATTAAAATGACTACTGAATCTGCGCTTGGTTAATGACTAAATCCCATTGAAACTATAGACTATAAGACTGTGGATTTTGCATATTTGACTCTAAACTGTAACAAGGTAACATGATGGCTTTTTAAACTACACCTAAAGAGCTGGATACATTGGGAAATTGTGATTTTACACAACTATCTGTGTAGCATTTGTAGTCCTCTTGCTTTGTCCATAGTCTTTTTTGGGGGTAGGCCATCCCTGTGTCACTTTAGACTGCCATGTTTAGGCATCCCCGGGACTCAAGCTTCCCGGGTTGAGAGTTGGGAGAGGCCCCCCTTCATAACCATGCACTGCTTTAAAAGGTGAGACCTCAATGCACAGAGTTATTGTAGCTGTATTCCGCAAAAAAGAGTAAGTCTACCCAATTATCTTGTTGGTGGTTGATAAAACATCCCAGAAACTGCTCCAAAACTTGATTAGTCCAATCTGTTTGCCCATCCATCTCTGAATGGTAGGCACTACTTAGTCCTCACTCTATCCCCAGTAATTTCAGGAGCTCTTTCCGAAACCCCACTACCAACTGAGACCTCCCGGTCCGAAATTATTTTGCTGGGCAGGGCATGGAGCCTGATGATATGTTGCATAGACATCTGAGCCAGCTTCCAGGCTGTTGGCACCTGTTTGCAGGGAACGAAATGTGCTTGTTTAGAAAACAAGTCCACTACTTCCCAGATAACAGTCTTCCCATGGCTTGGGGGTAGGTCCATGATAAAGTCCATAGAAATGACAGACCACAGCCACTGTGTCAAGCTCAGGCCTAACTTTTGTTTCCTTAAGTTCTGCTTTCCTTTCCCTTCGCTTGTCATGTTGAATTCTTGGGGGGGGGGGTGTTGTGAGAGTGCATGGGGGTAGTAACCATAATCATTCCTCATACTGTGCCCCAAGAGTTGGTTCTTGTGTGATTGATCTTAGAGACTTTCTGTGCCTAGCCTAGGCTAGATAGGGCACCATATATCTGTCTGTGTTGCCATAGAAATGCTGGGGGTTAGGCGTGATATATGAGAGTGTGGAATTTTATGCTTTTACCTATAACCTGTAAGTTCCTGCCATTTTCTTCAGTCCTAACAAAGGTTTTTGTACTTACAGCAAGCAAATCTCTAATAAAGCATTTCACTGCCAATAGTGTGTGTGTGGAGAGTGTCTTAGCTGGGGACCTGGCAGATTGTTAGGACTCCCTTATTTCTCTCCCCCCCGAACCACAACCTTTGAAGACATGGGGAACGGCGATGGAGATGGCGGGGTGAGCGCGAGCACCGGGTCCAAGCCCAAGCACCCCGTGCCCAACCCCGACAAGAAGAGAGATGGGAAAGCTACCGGCACCAGGCCTAAGAAGCACATCCTCTTCAACCTTCCTAAAAGATGAGACAGTCCAAATCATAGGGACGATCCTGCCTGGCTGGTGAGCACCCCGGGATTCCAAGGCACCCGTGAAAGAGCAGGCCAAGAGAGGCACCGTATCTCCCACACCTTCCATGATGACCCAGACCTGGGCAAGATGAGAGAGGAAATTGAACACCTGTCTCTTCGCTGGCTTCCTCTGCCTCGGATTCTTCCAATTCTTTCTGCATCACTTCTTTGACCACCTTGGGGAGGTTCTTGATGAGGAACTGGAAGTCCTCTTTCAGCTCCCTCACCTCAGCTCTCAGGTCAGCCTGGCTGGGACTGCATCCTCTGAGGCCTTGGACTGAACATTCTCAGCATCCTTGATTGAACAGGGATTTGAACTTGGGTCTCCCAGATCCGAACCTTACATTCCAACCACTTTACCGTACTGGCTACCTGACAAGTGTGCCCTCATGGTTTTTTTGTGTCTTCCTGCACAATGCATGTGTGGGTCTTGCATTACAAAGAGGAGTCTGCTGTATGTTTTGTTCTATAAGTATTTTGTTCCATAACCATTCTGCCATGAAAGAATAAAGATACACCAGGATGGGCCATAGGGATGCTGAAAGCAAAACATTTTTGCCTAACCTACCTGTGGGCTGGCATATTTAGAAATATTCATGTCATTAGAAGGCCTGACCTGAGTTGTCTTGTAGGCTTATCATTTTCATATGATGAACTCACTTCCTTTTGTTCTCATTCCAAGTGGCTTTGCCCATCCTAAAGGGTTTTTATCCAAGTGAAAGTCTGTTGTTCTACAGCTGAAGCAAATATTTGGAGCAGCATTTGGATTTTATCCAAATGCACTGGTGCACATTTGAATTTTAAATTATCAACATTTACAAACTCCTTTTTCAAAGTTCACAAAAGGGTCTTGTCACTGTTCAATTTGTGAATTCATAGTCTATTATTCAGCATTTGCGAATCTGGGATTATGTGGTAGAGCAATAGTTTCTATATCTGTGGTCCATGTGATACCCAAAGCATCTGCTTTGATTTACAATGATTTTGCTGTAGTGAATTAAACAAAGATGAGGTGAAGAAAAGATTTATAGTGCCCTTTTATCTGGGAGCCCTCAGGAACATGAAATATGTCTGCAGTACAGGCATCCAGAATAGAAGGAAGTATATATTTCTAAGTTGTGCAGGAGAAGGGGGCTATAATATCTCCAACATGCAGAGGAATTTGAATATGAGAATAAGAACACAAGAGGAACCCTACTGTATCATACCAAGGGTACATCTAGTCTAGTTTTCTGTTTCAACAGTGGCCAAATAGTACTTCCACAGAAACAAACAAGCAAGGTATGATGGCAAACAACTGCCATTCCCAATGGTTTCCCCCGATATCGGATATCCAAAGGCACTATGCTGTTATGACAGCAGTCCTATGGAAACTTTCCAGGAAATAAGCCCCACTGAGGGAAGGAAGGCAACATAGGATAGCCTGATCTCATCACATCTTGGAAGCTAAGCAGGGTCAGTACTAGGAAAGGATGACATAAAAAAAAACTCTGCAGGGGAAGGCAATGGTAAACCACCTCTGCTTCTAAGATACCTTGAAAGCCCCTTGCTGGGGTTGCCATAAGTCATCTGTGACTTGACAGCACTTTACACACACACACACACCATTGAATAAAATGGGACTTTCTTATGAGTAGACCTGCTTAGGTTGTTCCCTATGCCTAGTAACCTTAATCAGCATCCATGAATTTGCCTACCTCTCCTTAACAAAGCAAGGGACCATTGCCATAATCTAATGGAAGAACTATTTTCTAGTGTCTGTGCTGATCTCTTGGCACTCACATTTAGTTGGACTCACAAATAAACATTGCACAATCTTTGAACAACACTAACAATAATATAAACTGCAAGTGCCATCCCAAGCTGAATTATATCTATCTAAGTTCATTGAAGACAATGGGCTTAGAAGCGTGTAAGACTGCTTAGAATCCTGAGACCTGTTGGTAGTGGGGCTAGGAAAACATACCTTTCTCCAGCACTAATGTTGTGCAATGACAGGTCCATTAATAATAAGACCTCAACTCTGCAAAATTATTTTTTAGCACAGAAAGTGGACCTGGCATGCGTGACTGGGCCCTGGGTGAAGGAGGGCAAGGTGGTCACCCTGAAAGAGCTGGCACCCCTAGGTTTCTCAGTCCTCCATTAGTCCTGGACAGTAAGCCAGGGGGGTGGCACACCTCTTTCAAGAGACTTTCAACTTCAAGCCTCTTCGTGCACCAAAGATCACCGGCATTGATTGTGTAGGTCTGGCATGGGACACTGAAGAGAGTTTGGCTATCTGGCTGGTGTACAATCACCTAACGCACTAGCAGATACCCTGTCATACCTGTTGGAGGCAGTATTGGGATGGGCTTTGGAATTCCCCAGATTTTTAGTTTTTGGGGAACTCCAACATCCATGCCAATGAGACCACCTCCTCACAGGCTACTGACGTAAAGTTGTCCATCATACAACAAATACCGTGCACAGATTATTATAACATATCATAAATAATTTTATATTTTTTGAAAAATATTTTTACAATAATTTCTTCATATATAATTAATAATCTTAATCACAATTCACAATATAAGAGATATCAAAAATATCAATGAGCAGGGGTCATTTCGTAGAAAAAGTGCTAGGGGGACTCATTAGCATAACTCATTAGCATATGCCACACCCCCTGACATCACCGGAAGTGTGTCCTCCCCACAGCCGGCGGCGACCTCCAGCGGGCACCAGCAGGGAGCTCCAGGCCCCGCCCTCCCGCACCTCACCCGGGGGGATGGCGTCCCCCTGCGTCCCCCCCCCAAATGACCCCTGGGAACCACCAACACCTGGTTAACACACAAGCTTTATTTCGTCTGAGAGAATTTTTCTCCATTACTTGTGCAATGAAATAGGTAGTAAGTAGGTTTGAACATTTTTGTTTTTGTATAAGCTTTAGCTTTATATAATTATGCATAGTTAGCCTGTCTGGTTTCACTGCTTTGCTATGTTTTTTCTAGAAACTGTTATTGAACTCCATGTGAATCGGGTAGCTTTTCTATTGAAGTGCAATTTTCTGCACATCATCTAGTAAGGTTTTGTACCAACTGTATTTTAAATTTTGTTGTACAATTGCCTAAGATGTAAGTACTAATGTTCATATGTATTATATCATGTATATGCTTATAGATTCTTGGTCAGAAGAAGACGTTTGTCGAAACGGCATCGCATTCTGGAGACCACCGTCCTGCCGTCGTTGTTATCTTCTATCTTATGTAACTGGATTTACAATTTGAATGTATTAGTATCACTTTTGTAATTTTCATATTCGTAACAGTATTGCTATCGTTAAAGAAACATTGAGCGCACTTTACACAGTTCCTGTGGCTCTATCTTTTCATGTCTATGGACTGTGACCATATTTGACCATAAAAACAGGAATATAAATATCAACATAAAACACAACATAGTTACTAAAAGCAATCTGTATGGTGGTAGTGGTAGTACAGTAGTAGCAGTAAGCATAATAAATTACCATCAGCAGATGATTTTTCTGTTGGCAAGCACAGGCTGGATGGTGGTGTAGGGCACAGGATCTTAGTTTGTTAGGTGTGGCTCCTTACCTGAAGGCCTGATGGAAGAGCTCCATTTTACAGGCCCTGCAGAACTGTAGAAGATCCCGCAGGGCCCTGATCTCTTCCAGGAGCTCATTCCACCAGGAGAGCCCACCCTTCACTTGCTCCTTTCCCTTCCAGCAGTGTTGCCCATGGAATGATTCTCATCATGCCCCTGAATTTATAAAAATCTGCCCTACTGAAATCTAACATACACATGTGGCTAAAACTTCAAAAGGAATTCTAGAAGGACATGGTCACTTCCCCCTAAGGTCCCCACCACCTTCACCCCATTTACCTTCTCTTACCCAGGGGTCTTTTCGGGCTGGAGCCCTCAGGAGCACCGCTCCGGCAGCCCACGTGGTGGCAAGCCCCACCCCCGCATTTCCTTTGTTCATGCCCATTCCTATTTATTTCAGCATTTTCTTTCACCCTATTCGATTTTTATTTAAAATCAGGTCATCACCTCCTGCTTTATTAATACTTATGTTCCTTAGCACCTAAATTTTATATGCTGTGGTTTTAATTCAATTTTCTGTGTCTTAACATACCTTCTTGTTTTAACATGTGTGTGTGTGTGTGTGTGTGTGTGTGTGTACATATATACATTCTGTAAGCTACCTTGAGCCTGCCATGGCGGGGAGGGCGGGATACAAATTAAACAAAATAAATAAATAAAATAATTAAGGATCACAGGAAAGAAGAAAAATGTCATGCACCAATGTTGTCGTGATTATTCTTCAAATAAGAATGTTAATTTTCCTCTAACCTCTACCTGTGTTATCCTACCTGTCTGAAATTTAGTAAATGAGAGGTAGAATCCTGAGAAGTTCATCCCAATTGGGCAGAAAACAAAGAAAGTTACAGAGGGAAATGTGTTTCCCATTGAAACCAATGAAAATGAATGATGAATATAATTTAAAAAATGAAAACACACACTGATAGTAAATTTTAAAAGGGGAAATTCCACCTGGCTCAATCACTATATTCAAATGGGGCTTAGTCACAGAGAAGTGTGCATAGGATTGTTACGTTAGCCTAGAAACTCTCACACATAAAGTTCTAACTCAGAGGAAGACCCAAATAGAATAGTAAGGTCCCGTTCACACGCGGCGATTTGGGCCAGTTGCGGGCCAGTTTGGGGGCGGATCAAAGCAGCGCGATCACACCACAACATCTGGGAAGTGTTCTGCTTCCGCCCCCGAACTGGCCCTTTCTTGGAAAAAGCGCCTCAAGTTGACACCACCTACCTCGGTGGTTCAACGAGTAGACGCGCTGCACTCCGGGCGTCTGATCGCCGGTGCTCCCTTGCGCCGGCTCAACCCCGGCCCGGAGCCGAACTGCGCATGCTCCGACATGCGCAGTTCGGCCGGCCCCCGGTTAGGGCTGTGTTTTCTCCCCGGCGTTTGATCGCGCCGGGGAGAAACGGCGGCGCGGCCGGGGGATCCGTGAGATCCCGCCGCGCCGTGTCAACGTTGGCGCGGCTTTTAAAAGCCGCGCCTTCTAGCGCCTTTTCCCCTGCATGTGGCAGGGGCCTTAGAAATATTTATGCCTTTTCTGTTGCTTTTTTGAATTGCCCACCTGTTGAAGCCGATAGCTGTGCTTTACCAATTAAAATACCTTTTTAATTGAAGCTTAACAGCTTCGTGGTGAATTTAAATTGCATCTTTACTTAATATTTCATGTGTCCGGATGCTCTGTAGTGGTATTAATCTGAATAATGTGAATGGATGTTAGAGTAACTGGAAAGTTCCAGGCACCAGAGTGAGTTGTATGGATGTCATAAACTGAGTACTGGAAGAGAACCCCAAGATGGAGAGCTGGTGGCAGCAAATTTGTATGTGAGACACAATCCAGAGTGGTTTTCATTCCAAACACACATGTCTCTGGGTAAAAGGAGGTGGCCAAACTCCCTCAGATGAAATATTTGCAACTGCCAGTGCTTTAAGTTACCTCCTTTCTTACTAAAGAAACACTCTGGTATGTGGCTTCCTGCAACAGGAACTGTATTTTCCTAGCAAATTGCTCTCTGGTGGACAAGGAAACAGTGATTTATGAAAAAAAGAGAGATTTGTATAGAGGCTTATAGGTTGTACAGGTAGACTAAAGCCATCTGTTTGTTTATCTCCTCACTTTCAGCCCTGCTCTGTGTAAAATGTTCTGTGTTCCAGACCTTTGGGAACAAGAGTTAAAGTTGCTAGGCAAAATTTTTGGTGAATTCATCCATCCATGGATGATGTTTCCTCAGTGTTTAGTCAGGTGCAGTTCATCTCTGCACACATAAAGCCAGCGTTATCCTATCTTAAATAAAACTTTATTGGTGCGTGACAGAGAAGGGGGAAATTCCCCATCTCACACTCAATGAAGAGGAAGTTTATATAAGTAATTACCAGAGAGCTATCTGAGACTTCCTGGGGATTAGTGTTCAATGAAGATGAGGAGAAAACCTAAAGGGTTCCTGCTCATTAGTAATCCCTAGTAAATGTCTTGTGTTAAAAGTATTTATTGGGAAAGTGCAAGAATAATCAGACTTGCACATACATGCCCACATGGCTAATGCCACACTGGTTGTAAATGCACTGTCCTTCCAGAGAAACCAGAAGCCCTTTTTCAAAAAGGGCTAAAATTCAGCACATTAATCCAACTTCATTTCTACACTATTTATTTAAATACATATCCCACTCTTTACCAAAGGCTCAATGTTAATATGTTTTATTTTGGGAGTGGGGGGAATCATATTGGAGAAACAGTTTTGTAGTGAACTCAATAGTTCATTAACCATGCTGTGTATTACCTTCAATCAAATAGTGTGTAGTGTTTCTGGAAAATGCACAGGATACAAAATGAATGAAGAAACTTGTTAGAGAACTTCCGGTCTACGGAACAGCGATGGCGGATGCTCTCCTCACAACGGAGGAGGGCAAATTGCACACCAACGGCCTGGAGAGGTGCTACCTCAAGTGACACCCCCGCAGAGCTGGGCAGGCAGAGCCCAAGGCCGGAAGAGGGAACAGATGTCCTGAAACTCCTGGTGGATATGCTTAAGCCGGTAATGGAACAACTTGATGGTATTAACCACCAATTGACTGTGATGAATAAAATTTTTGCGGCGCAGCAGCTCCAGCTGAATGAAACAGTGAAAAAAGTGGAGCAGGCAAACAAGAAAATTAAAGAGACACCACAAGCAAGAAGTTGAAGAAAAGGATGGGAGAGATGGAAATGAAGCAGAGTTGCCAAGAGAACCGAGTTTTACAGCTACAGTTGGAAAAAGCTAACATGGTTCTCAGGTTTCAGGGGGTTCCTGAAACAGACCGAGAAGACTTGAAGAAGGTGTTCAGTGAAATTATCGCTCCAGTAGTAGGCTTAACAGCAGATGAACTGGTAAACAAAATGAAAGTAGCCTATAGGGCATACTCCAGCTATATTTAAAAAAAATAGCCTACCTGGAGAAATAGTGGTCAAGTTTATAAGAAGACAAACTAGGGACACCATTTTAAAAGCAACTTCAGCAACTCCACTGAAAATAGGAAATGTAATCATCAAAACTTTAAAGGACATTCCATTTGAAATCAGACAAAAGAGGAAAAACTACAAGGATCTAATTTCTTTTCTTCAAACAAATGGGATATCGTACAGATGGGTGGTTCCGGAAGGTGTCATCTTTAAAATAAACGATAGAAGAGAGAAGATAGACTCCACTTTTAATGCTAAAGAATTTTTGAGACATCAGCTGGGGACAGAGGACGAGTCCAAAGAGGAAGAAACGAAGTCTAGTGACTCTGCTACCTCGGAAACGGAAGAGGACTCTGCGGTAGAAAAGGGTGCAGGACCTGCCAGAGTGGTATACGATTTCAGATACAGAAAGCTGAAGTAAAGGCAGAAGGACTTGGAAAATGGCCTTTTGAAGCGAAGAATAAGAAGATGATCAAAGATTTCTCTCATAACAACTAATAAAATAACATATAAACAGCGAACTAAGCAAGAACTCTACAAGTATATTGTGACATTAACTCTAACAATGCTAACATTTTTACTAACAGGGGAAAGATCTCCTCCTCTTGGGGTTTTAGTTTAGTGTGGTTTGCTTTCCTTTCTCCTTAGTTGTAGTCCCTTCCCTATTATTTCTTTGTAGTTTTTGTAGTTTTGCAAAATAAAAATATCCCTCCGGGAATTAAAAAAAAGGAAAAAAAGGAACTTGTTAGAGCTAAACCAAGCATATGCCTCTCTCTCTTCTTTAGGCGCAAAACTAGTGGTGCAAAGAGCAACAGTACCCTAAGGACTGCCATTGACAAAAGGAGTCCATTCACACATTTCAAGACAGCAGCACTGGTCTAAAGGTTCTTGCACACAGCAGCATCATACTGCAAAACAGATGGCCAGCCTTCTGCTGAGTCATACCATTGGTATATCAAGGTCAGGAGTGTCTATTCTGACTGGAAGAAGCTGGTTAGGGTCTGCCTGATCCTTTCTTACCTAATACCTGATCCTTACAGCTGGAAGTGTCAGGAATGGGAGCTGGGGCCTTCCATATGCAAGTCAGATGCTCTGGCACTGAGGAACAGTCACACCCTTGGCACTGCCCATTTTGATTGCTCCAGGAATCTGGTCTTGAAGGTCTGAGTTTGTCCACTGCTGTCAGACCTAGATTAAGTTTGTGATGGCAACCAAGACTGGATGGGGCAGAATGAAGGGAAGGCAAAGTTAAAGAACAGCAGCAAGATCTAAGAGTCCTGATAGCAAAACGGGCAAGTCTGCCCATCACTAAGCAATCTTTTGGCATGAGTCTGCAGTTCACTGTGGCTGTTCTAACCGGTCCAAGCTGAAATGAGGCAATCAAGCAGTAGCCACTGAGCAAAGAAAGGTACAGTGGCAGCTGGCATGTCTGAGAAATTATTTGACTGAAAACACCTGCACGCTCAGCCCCATTTGACTCTTACTGCCCCTTTTGCTCCAAGCAGTGTCTATCACAGTCACTCCATCATCTTTTATTTTTTAAACTGTCCATAAAAGTATCCTTGGTTTCCTACACAGGAAATGACAAGTTATGCTGAACTTTTGGTGCCATCAAAAAAACACATCCTCCTGATCATATGGAAATGTTTTATGCTCTCTGCTGAATGATTCAATATCTGCTCAAGTTGAACAAAATTCTTGATGGGGCTCTGACCAAGAACAATGAGATCCCCTCAGAACATCCTTTTGATGGAATCTGCAGAATCATAATATTCCTGAGTATCTCGATTAAGCATTCTCCAGGCCCTGAAAAAGAGGGAAAGAGAGGAGAAAGCTGCAGAAAGGTACATTAAAAAATATTGCCAGTCTCATGTGCACTTTGGTATTGTGTTAAATGGTTTTATTTCACTCAAACTTGGCTGTTCAATTCTTGTGTTGTGTCGATTGCTTTGAAGAAACTGGCATGCAGTTTAGATTAGGCTTTCTTATTTGGTTAAAATTACCTGAATGCCAAGAATCGATACTAATAAAGCCTCTCCATATGCAGAATGCAGGCTCTCTCCTTTCCTTAAGGCAGTCAGCAGGATAAATTGGTTTGGCCTCTTTAAAAATACTTTTAAAAAGCTTTTTAAATGGTTTCTGGCTTGTTCCATAGCAATTAACTCATAGAACCCCAAGGAGGACAAAAGTCTAGTAAGGTTTAAAGGTAGTATGAAGATATTTGGAGCATTTGGGGATTTACCAAGATCACTGACACAGAGCCAGTTTTCTGCTAAGTGACTTTTATTCAGCAAGATCTTGGACAATTTGGCCTTTTTTTTTTGCAAAACAAACAGATTCTAGAACTAAGCCAAAACTATTGACCATTTTCACAAAATTTCTGTAGCATCAAAATGTCATCCTTTAAAGGCAATTTGTGTGGGTATTCCATGTAAATACTTTTTAAAAATTATTTGCATTGGCCTTTCTTATGGAGACCAGGGAGCAGGGACATGGGGGAGGGGGCAACCACCAATGACAACATCTCTTCTGGGTAAACCTGGAAGTGACATCACACCTATCTTGGAGTTGCTGGAAATTCTATGGTAAAACCATATAGTTTTGGCAATTCCTAGAGAGAACTGACATCACTTCTCAGCTTTATCCTTAGAGGTTCCAGCAATTATGTCCATATTTTCCTGGACATGATGTCACACCATCACTGATGGTAAGGTTGCCGGTGGGGGGATCCAGGCTCCTCTCCTTTTTTGCCTTCAAAACCATAGAGTTTGCCCAAAATCTTGAGTGTCAATGCCCCAACATCCACGATGTGATGATGTCACTTCCAGGTGATGTTATTGCATCTGTTTGGGGATGGGGGTTTCCCCTCCATCCAGTTGACCAGTGGCAGATTGGACCCCCCAAAAGCAGGGGAACCTCCACTGGGAACTGGGAGCTGGCAACCCTAACTGATGGCCACTTTTAAAAAAGTCTTTCTCCTTCTAGCCACTGGAGTGCCAGCAGACTTACAGTAACCATACCCTTCCTTTCTCTTACCCTTAATAGAACTTCACTTGCCATTACATAATCAGTTCTGATTAAAAACATAACACTGTAACCTAATTCTATCAACACCATTCTATTCCATCTGAGGCAGAACTGGGAAAGAAATGCTCACAGCCTCCACAGAAAGTGGATGTGGTACAGTATTCCCCAAGCCACCATCTGTCCTTTTCACATCTGAAGCTGCAGTAATTATCAAGGGACTGCTCCTCTGTTAGGGTTGCCAAATTCCAGGTGGGGCCTTAAGTTCTCTTGGAATTACAACTGGTTTTCAGACTACCAGAAACAGTAGCTTAGGAGGGTGGAGTCTATGGCACCACATCCCCACTGAGCTTGCTCTCATCTCCAAATCACACTCTTCCCAGGCTTCACCCACAAGTCTCCAGAAATTTTCCAAGCTGGAGTTGGCAACCATATCATCTGTAGTAACCAAAGTGCTGGCAAGCTAGGGCTGCCAAGTCTCGTTGAATCGTGGCGGGGGATCGTCATTCTTCACAGGAGCTCTGCCGCGGGGGACGGCAACAAGCGTTGCACCGCCGTCGCCAGGATGTGACACTACGCGTTGCTCTGGCAACAGGACTCCAAACAGCCCTGTTGCCAGAGCGATGCGTAACGTCACATCCTGGCGACGGCGGTGCAACGCCTGTTGCTGTCCCCCGCGGCAGAGCTCCTGTGAAGAATGACAATCCCCCGCCGCGATTCAATGAGACTTGGCAGCCCTATGGCAAGTGAAGGAATAACATAGCATACTCTAATACGTTACCAGAGTCATCCAAATTCAGTTGACCCACGTCTTACATAACTGCTATATATCTATAAATATAAAATACACACACACAGATGTACCTTCGGTACAGCAACCTCTTATGCATCTATATATACTGAAGAAAGGCAGGTGAAAGCAATCCCCTCCAGCAAGAGACAATCTTTTACTACCTGGAGCCCTTGTCCTCTGCCAGCTATTTACCATGTGATTACAAATTGCTGCAATGTGCTAGCTATTGACCATGTGATTCCAAACTGCTGCAACTAGGAGTCTCAGAGAGGCTTACAAACTCCTTTCCCTTCCCCCCCCCACAACAGACACCCTGTGAGGTAGGTGGGGCTGAGAGCTCTGAGAGAATTGCTCTTTCAAGAACAGCTCTGACAGAACTATGGCTTGCCCAAGGTCATTCAGCAGCTGCAAGTAGAGGAGTGGGGAATCAAACCCGGTTCTCCCATATTAGAGTCTGTGCACTTAACCACTACACCAAGCTGGCTCTATTTTTAAATTTTTATTTTATTATCTATTTTAAATTGCCTTCCCTTGTCTGCAGTGATGTCATCAAGCAATGGACCTTACTTCTAGTGAAGTCATAAATACTTTCATGATTGACTGCTCTGCATGCTCCTTAGATTCATCTCCAGTTAAAGATTTAAGGTAGCCTGTGCTGGGAAAAAACTTTATTTTGGCCAAGACTTTGGAAAGTCAGCGTGGGACAATACTAAGTTACTTGTACATATAATGGTCTTACTCAGTTTAAAGCAGTTTCATATGGATTTTATGGATAAAATTTTTAAATTAAAAAAAAAATACTATGTTTATAGATCTTCATCCATCCATCATGGTTCCCAAAGCTTTAATTAAAATGGGGGGGGGGGCTGTTAAAAAAGCTCCAAATGGATAAGTAAAAAGACTAAGAAGGGCAAAAGAGTTGAAAGAAGAGGAGAGAGCATGCTAGCCACATAGGCTTATGGTCTATTGGGGAGTGGTGGTGGTCAAAGGTTACAGACTGTATTGGGAACCATCCCCTCTGACTGAGAACTGTGGCTATTGCCCTGGCATTCTCCATCTTCTTTTTACAATGCTTGTCTTTAGGTTAGGAGTTTGAAGACTATATAACTAATATGGTCCCTACAGCAACATAACTTCCAAAGAGCATTTGCTATAAGAGGTGCAAAAACTTATAAACAGATTTACATTCCCTAATAACAGAATACAGATGCAGAAGGGAGAGAATTTGATGGTTAGTTAGCACAGCATAACAGGCTGTTCATTCACTTTGAAATCTGATGCTTGATTAAAACAAAAACAAAACCCAGTGTTTAAGAATAGAATCCCAAGTGTTACATGCTGCCTGCAGCATTTTGTTGAAACAGCTACAAGCTGTTCCTCATCAAACAGCTGGATCCTGTGGGCCAGAGGCTTTTAAAACGGTCCTTGAGAACAACAGTGAAGCCATTTTCCATTGGCAGAGGAAGGAGAAGTAGGATTTGAAAGGGGGAAGGGAGAATTTTGGCAACTCCCAAAGCTAATCCCAAAGATAAATGTTCCCCAGCTTGTTTCATATCAGCTTCTTGCCCCCAAAATCCTTTGGGCTAATACTGATAGGTACAACTGAAACAACATCAAACAAGGAATAAATGCATTACATCACAACACAGAAATTACTACTCAGCCAGTATGACACCTGATTAGAAGGAAACCGTCATGTCAGGATGGACTCCACATATTAAGAACAGTCCTGGAGTTTGCTGAAAAGCTGTGGGATTTATTTTACACACTGCTCATCTGCTGTATCTGATCTCTGTGCCAGCTGAACAGAAAGCTGATAATAGGCCCTGGTCACATGGCAAAGTTGCCGAGGGAAAGGCACGGAAGGTGGGCGGATTATCCGGGCGTGATCACACCCCAACATCTGAGAAGTGGAGCGCACCCGTGGCTTACCGCCACCAATGCGCATTTAAAAACTTGAGCGGTGGCTCAAGTGGTTAAGACGCTGAACTGCAGGCTGTGGAAGGTCAGCAGTTCAGCAGTTCAAGACCCGGGTGCCGCAAGACAGGGTGAGCTCCTGTCTCTAGTTCCAGCTCCTGCCAACCTAGCAGTTCGAAAGCAAGAAATTGCAAGTAGATAAATAGGGACCACTTCGGTGGGAAGGTAACAGGGTTCCGTGGCGCCTTGGTGTTTAGTCATGCCGGCCACATGACCACGGAAATGTCTTCGGACAGCGCTGGCTCTTCGGCTTTGAAACGGAGATGAGCACCGCAACCCTAGAGTCGGATTCGACTGGCTTTCGAGCAAGGGAACCTTTACCTTTACCTTTACTTCCAAGGTACTAGTAAACGTTTGCCCTGGGCTGCCTCCAGACGCCTGTGGTGTGATTGCGCCGGCGTGCAGCATTCCCCCCCGGTCCCTCGTTTAACCACTGGCACCGAGAGAAGGACTCATGCTGTGCCGCCGGCGCGTCTGATCGCGTAATCGCGGATCAAACTGCGCCGGGGCAATTAGCCACGCCCCCCCTGTGATATCCGGCCCGTGTGCCCGGGGCCATAGAGAAGCAACTATGAAGAGCTTCTGGGCATCTCAGGCAATAAAAAGTATGGAACCACCATTTGAGAGTGTAGCATTGCTTATCTGAAGAGGAGGGACTGTAAACTACTTAGGTGGCTATCACAAGCATATGTTGGGGGCTGGGGTTTTGCACAGGTTCAGTTCTGTGTGTTTGTGGAAAACCTTTGGCCAGAAAAGAGTCAAGAGTTGTAGAATCT
Source organism: Gekko japonicus (assembly GCF_001447785.1). Classification (NCBI taxonomy): domain Eukaryota; kingdom Metazoa; phylum Chordata; class Lepidosauria; order Squamata; family Gekkonidae; genus Gekko; species Gekko japonicus. Next base: position 686,468 of record NW_015172031.1, on the reverse strand, counting down.
TTGGTTTCAACCCATTATCCATTGGCCAGATTTGCTGACTAGCCCCCCCCCCCAAGTAAAGTTATTTGTTTCTACCCCATGTCCAAAGGAATAAAGGAGAGATTAAACAGTATTCTCCACCATACAGTTTGTTTTTTCTGAGGAGTTTTTCTGAGGAGTTTGTTTCTTTTTTTCAATTCATTTTTCAATTCATTTTTGTTGGGGTTTTTTTGTTGCTTTCAGTTAGTGACTTACCTGTTTTCTACCTCTTGATTCAAAAGTTTGGATACATTTACTGAATACATTCTGGTTAACTAGGGAAAGGATGGCGAGGGGTGAGAGGGATACATTTATACTCTTAATGGGACCCAGTCTGTGTACTGCCAAGCTTCAATATGTATTCAGGCGATCTAAAATCTTTTAAAAATTAAATGATGCAATCTCTATATATAATAATTCTGTTTTCGAGTGACAACATTCCATGCGCTCCCTCAGCCACTGGCCTGTCAGCTGCCACTCAAGAGTACTCATGTGCCACTGTCCAGGTGCTGGGTCTGCCCACCCACTCCCCCTTCAGCCACTGTGCCCTGTCAGATTTACTGGCAAATGGCTTTCTCTCTTGACGAAGATGCTTTTCCTGCTTGCCTCCTGTGTGAGACTAACTTTCCCCTCAGTGGCTGTTGGTAGGTGTCACGAAATGGCAGTTACCTGTGTTTGTAAGATGGTTGTGTGTTGCCCAGCAAAGAGTTTTTTGCGTTCCTATGGACATAAATGAACTATGTATAAAATGTGCAAAAGGGACTCTGATGTACGGTGTCCAGATTGTGATGCCAAACACACACCAGCAGTAGCCTGAGATGATGTGCCCATGGTTCTCGAGGTCACCCTGTTCCCAGATGTATCCCTATACACATGAAGCACTCCAAAACAGCCATCTGCCATTGTAGTTTAAATCGTGGACTCCCAACACCATTAGGGGAGTCCTTCTTCATCATGCAGACAGGCAGCTTCCCCCCCCACCTTCTCCGCACGGAAGGCACAAAAGACTCTTTCCTGCCTTTTGCTTGACAAAGGACTTGGCCTTCCTAATCCTCTTGCGGAACTGGTTCTACCTGAGCTGGCCAAGGAAACAGACGTCCAACACAATAGGTGACAGATAACGAGTCATCCCTACCCTCGAGGGTTTAATATTGACCACCCTTTCAGCCCCCCCCTCCCCATTGCAGATGTGACTTTTGGAATGGACCACCAGGGGTTGTCTCAAGGGAAGTGTCCTGCAAAGCCCTCCCCCCAGAGCCCCCATACATCATCACACCGGACAGGTAACTATTGCCCCCAACGATATCCATCTCGTGCCCCAGCCGTGGGTACTCAGCATCAATTTGCTGTGGCAACCTCAGCAGTGTATAATGACAGAGTCCACCATTTTCTCCAGGGGAACTGATCTCTGCTACCTGAAGAACAGTTGTAATTCTAAGTGATCCCCAGCCCTCAACTGAAGATTGGCAACAATGGTTCCCCAGGAGGAAATGGCTGGTCTGGAGGATGGAGTCTATGGCATCGTACCTGTCTGAGGTCCCACCCCTCCTCAAACCCCATCCTCTTCAGGCTCCACCCCTCAAATCTCCAGGAATTTCCCAACCTGGAGTTGGCAACTCTATCTCCTTCCCAGCCAACTATCAACATACCATTATGTGCCCTTCTGACCAGGTTTCCATCTCCTCCCCCTCCCTGCTGACTCTACCTAGGAAAAGTACAGTCTTTCTCTGCAATGGGGACTAAAGAAGCTCACATCATTCTCTTTTCCCCCTTGTGAGATGGGTTAGGCTGAAAGTCTGTGAGTGGTCTGAAATCACCCACTCAGCTTCCACATGAAGAACCTGGGTCTGGCAGACCCTGCTCTTCCAAGCTTGCAAAGTAGGCCCTCCATCCTTATGCAGCCCATTGGGCCGCCGTCTGCTAGGGCCGTATTGTATTTATATCAAGATTCTCAGTGTGCCTACATAAGACTACTACATGCAGCAGCTGGACTCTCATGGTATTGTAACATACAACCAATCTTAACAGTGTCCTGTGTTGTGATTTGGGTTCTGGTAGTATTTATAGGATTCTGTAGTAAAATTACCACCAAATTCTGCTCCATGCATTATTTGGCAACAAATATAGGACTGCATCCATAACAGAAATTTTCTAAGAGGGATTAGGGATTTGTCAGATTGGTAATGTTGCTCCAGTTCAGTAGGCTTTGCTTTAGGCACACAGAAGCCTTCTATGGTCATAGTTTGAATCAGGCTCCACAAGTGGGGGAATTGAGGAGAACTCCCACAACTCATTTGTAACTGTTATATTTATTTATTATTTATTTATTTATTAATCACATTTCTATCCCGCCCTCCCCGAAGGCTCATAGGACACTGGCTGGGGACCCTAAACCTAAACTGTGCAATTGGACCCTAAAAGCCATCTGACTTACCCAGCATTGGATCAGGTAGGCTATATCTGAGGCAATAAAAGCCTTCCTGGAATACATCTTGGATCTCCTTAACATTGTGAACTAATTGTTGGGAATTTAGCAGAGCCTGGTAGCCTGTCCCCCCCCCTCCCAAGAAACAGCATTTTGCCCAGCCAACATTAGCCCTGGGACCAATTAGGAGAGTTGCCTTGACCAATTACACAGTCTTTCTTGGAGGGAGGGAAATTATAAACTGCAGCTGTCTGGTACATTGGTTATTTTGTGCTGTGTCTGTTTTGTGCTCACTGCTCCTTAAGTCTTGAGTCAGGGACCATTTCAGATTATGCTAGACCCCAGACGACTGGATCCTGCCTGCATGGGGCATCTTGACAAACTGGTCTGACTAATTTATTATTACTACTAGCTAGCCTTTCCTCCATCCTCTTCCCCTGGGGAAGGATTAGTAAGGAGGGCTCATTTGGTCATGGGGAGGGGGAGTTCTGAAGAAGTATTATTTTTGTTGTTTTTTGTTCTATGCAGTTTAACATATGGTTTGTTTTGATCTTCTGCCTTTCTTTTTTGCTTTTTCTGAGGAGTTTGTTTCTTTTTTTCAATTCATTTTTGTTGGGGTTTTTTGGTTGCTTTCAGTTAGTGACTTACCTGTTTTCTACCTTTTTGCAGATTTATTAGTGATTTTGGGTAATGTGTTCTTCTGTGTGCAGGTTTGGATAGGTAGACTCTTTCCAGTTTGGTGTAGTGGTTAAGTGTGCGGACTCTAATCTGGGAGAACCAGGTTTGATTCCCCACTTGTCCACTTGCACCTGCTGATGTGACCTTGGGTCAGTCACAAGCTGTGGCACAGCTGTTCCTGAAAGAGCAGTTTGTGTCAGAGTTCTCTCAGCCCCACCCACCTCACAGGGTGTCTGTTGTGGGGAGGGGAAGGGAAAGGAGTTTGTAAGCCGCTCTGAGACTCCAAGTGAAGGGTGGGGTATAAATCCAATCTCTTCTTCTTCTTTTTCTTCCTCTCCAATGCAATTGGTGGGGCTGGTGGGTGTCTTACACACTCTGGAATAATTGTTTTTACTTGCAGTCACAAAATTTGGTTTATAAAATGCTGCTCCGGAATCCTGGTGGCCATTTTCATACCTTTTCCCACTATGCAGAGAGAATGGCTGGGGACACCTTATTCAAAAAGCTGTAAAATTGGGCCTCTTTGTCCAATTCCCTTGAAACTTGGGGTTCTTCAGAAGAGAGGGTGGATTAGGTTCTCTGATATTTTTATACCATTTGGTGAAAAAAATTGCTTAGAAAACTCCGCCATTTTCGACACAAGGGAAAAAAAATGAGCTGACATCTCTTCCAATCTGATACTAATGAAAATGGAAATGGAACCTGACAAGTCTTCATGATATGACAACAATATTGATGTCCAGTTTAAACTATGACCAGTTTAACAGGCAAATGGCATTACCAAAAATGGTAATTTAGTAGCATTGTATTTACAAGCCCTCATAATCTGAGGCCCAATGTCAGCTTCCCAGTCAAATCATTCTCCACACACACTTTCTTTAGTGAAAGGTTTATTTAGAGATATGAGATGCTTATAAATTCAGACTCTTTGTCAGGACTGAGGTGCCAATGCGGGAAAGTTACGTATAATCACAACCCCGAAATTCCATTCATACACGTTAGCAATACTACAAAGACCATGAAAGATATATGGTCAACAACTAGCCAAACACAGACTCTACTTCAAGGACACTTCCGTGTGAAAGATGTCTTTGAGCTGCCATGGAAGATTTACTGAAGCCAGCCTCCCTAAATTCTACAGGCACTCACTCCCCCCCTCAGGAATGCAATGGCAGGCCACGGCAAGCGATAGGGGTGCAGGAATAACAAATGGTTGGGTGCAGGGAGCAAATGGAATACAGAGAGCAGTTTTCAGGAATGCACTGGGTAGGAATACAACAGGTACAGTTAGTCACATGCCCAAGTCTGACACCTTAAATTGTAGTTTCCTTAGTTTGTGCAAAAATCCAGCTCTGCTTCTCCAGTGTAATCCTCCATCCCACCTCTACACAAAGTGCCCAACACTGGAGGAAAGTGATTTGCAATGGAGGGCTACCTCTGCAATAGAAGAATGAGCTACACTAATAGAAGAAAAATATTGAATCTCAGTCTAGGAAAAGTACAGAAGATGCATATACAGACAGATTCATTTACTTGTTTTATTTATAAAATCTATATGCCACCTCTTCAGAAACCACATTTTTCTGGTTTGTGCCCATCTCTAGTTGCTTGCCACCCACTTCACCTCTGCAGGTGGGATAGACAGACAAATAGACACAAACATATACCTGTGTACTGTTACACAAACACATCTACTACTTAGGAATCCTTATTTATACTACATAGCAAAATCCCTTTTGTAAGTATGGGAATACCTAGAAGTGTTTATTTATTTAATATTTATTAATTATTATTTATTATTCACATTTTTATCCCGCCCTCCCCGGTAAAATTCTCATTTTACTTTGAAACCAAGGGGAGTTGATTTAATCTGCTCCTTGCCCTTCAGGTTTGGGGGGGTTATTGCTTTTTAGGGGGAGGTTAATTACTTTTCTTTTAACTATAATGGGGAATGGATGCTAGAAGCTGAGGAAGAATGTGATGAGGTAAGTAGCTCATTCCATAATTGTATTTTTTTTTTTGCAGTACATATTTAATATAGGACTCTGGGTATGATGGTCCACTTCCCACATATCACATGGGAAGATATAATATTATAGAATAGGATCAGTGTTGAAGTTAGTGATGGTTTTTTTCCCCATTGGTTTCATATGCCCAGGGCTGTGAGTAAATGAGGGCACAGTGGCTAACATTATGAGCACATCTTCTCCAGAGTAGTGGTACTTGAATCATTGCTTTGTAAAATACTGTGGAATTACTGGTGGCCAGAACTGTGCTATATAAAACCCAATCCCATTTTTGTTTTGTTTTTTTGTTATAGCTATTCTCATTCTGAGAGACCAAAAGCAATGCCATACATTTTTCCTTGGGATAATAATGGTTAGCTTGTACCACTTTTGACGTGCAACTTGAAAGGTATATTTGAAAAGCCTCTCTGTTTATTAAGCATATCATCTGTCCAAATGGCTCCATAAAAGTATCACATGCAAAGATATAATGAATATAATAATAACCTTTACCAACATTTCATTTTGAAGCTCCATTTCCCTGAAACGAGCTGCTTCTGATAAATATTTCACAACATATTTCTCTTTCCCAATTGCATTTACAACTTGTGAGGCAAACAGGAACATTTTAATTCTGACAAAATGGGTGTCTTTCATGAACCATCGTGCCTCATTTTGCAACTAAATGGCTTTCTGATTATCATGTCCCGGTGTATCACTTCAAGTGCACTGATATGAAATGTTGTTCTCTGCTTTGAAAATCATGTTAGTAAACACTGGAGACTTGGTAGGTTATGTGCCATGCAGACTGGTACTAATGGCTTGATTATAATACACAGTAGCACTTGGTCAATATTTCTCATTAATTCAAATTCTCAGTTGCGAAAGAAGAAACAGATACGTTTATCTGAGTACTTTTTGGGTTGGAAAACAAATTGGCAGTTGCCAAGATGGAAATTATAGCCATCATAAGCTATCATAAGGGGTTAAACAAATGGTTTATTTCAGGCCTTTCTTTTCATGCATGTACAGTGCTGAATACACAAAAAGCTCTCACAACCTGACTTATACTGATTTGGGCCATTGGCCATCTAGCACAGTGCTATTTGTACTGATTGCCAGTGGCTCTTCAGGGGTTCCACCAGAGAAACATCTGTCCCAACACTTGCTGCCTGTGATCTTTAACTGGAGATGACAGAGATAGAACCTGGGACATTATCCCTACAATGAATGTATCCTACCACTGTGTCAAAATCTTTTCCTAAAATGTACCATTAAAGCAGTAAGGATCAGATAAACATATAAGATGCTTCAGAGGATAGCCATGTTGGTCTGTAGTAGAACAGTTAGCTTTGAGTACAGTAGCACCTTAGAGACCAACAAGAGTTTAAAGGTATAAACTTTTGAGAGACAAAGCTCTCTTTGTCAAAACGTCACTCCATCTAGCTTAGGATTTACTGTTCTTTGGTTGCACAAGGTCTTTTCCAATGCTTCCTACCCTGATCCTTTAACTGAGATGTTTTTAATGCATGTTTTTATATTTTATGGAGGATTTTATACAACTGTTTATTGAGATTTCAATGTTAGTATTGATTAATTTTTGGTTGGGGGTTGTATTTATCATCTATATAGTAATAGCGAAGTTGGTAAAACCTTTGTATACTTAAATCCGAAGACTGGAGCTGTGAACAGGCAAGACAAATATTTCTACAAACCTGAACAGGGCCCCAGGTTGCTGAAAAATGTGAAATCTAAAAACAAAAAAACAAAACATGGGGGGGGGGGTGTTAAAAAATCCAAAAATGATAAAAGGAGCTCCTGTAGATTTAAGCAACAGATTCCCTAAGTGGCTATTGCTAGGCAACCACAGCATTTCAAGCTTTGTTATGTCAGTAAAAGTCAGGAGAATGGGAAAAGGCCATTTCCAGGCCTGTTTTGGCCTTTGAGGGAAGACTTATTGAGACCAGGCCTGACAGCAACCACTGAGTGGCTTGATACTCCCTGACTTGCATAACTCACCAAGGCTTGCTACTCTTCAACATCAGCCACCCTACGAAAGCCAGTGTGGTGTAGTAGTTACAACTTTAGAGTACGGTCAGGAAGACCCAGGTTTGAGTCCCCATCTTGCTGTGGAAGCTCACTGGTGTATTTTGGACCATTAACATACTTTGAGGCTAACCTACCCCACTGGGTTATTGTGAGGACAAAAAGGAAGAGGGGAGAATAACATGAGCTGTTTTGGTCACCACTGTGGAGAAAGGTGGGGTATAAATGAAGAAAATAAATAATAAATATAGCTGAAGATTGCAGATAAATGGTAAATTGGTAAATGGTTGAAAAGGAGAGAATGAGGCAGGGAAAGGGGAGAAGATATAGGGGTTGCCAGAAGGAGAGAGAGGGGAAATAGTGTGGGACGGGGGATACAGGGGATACAGTGAGGTATCACCTCACAAGTCTTTGAGGGTTCCCTACAATGGAAGTGGGCCTGGCCCAGCAGGCAACTCCATACAACTGAACCACAGTTTTCCTAGGTAGTGGTTGCAGGTGGGGAAGCTTAAAACAGAGGGGTGTCAGGATCCTTAGTCAGGGCACACCACACAAGGCTTCTTAAGAAGATAAGTGTTTATTGGTAGTCCAGTACTAAAGAACACATATACAGCTTGCGTCAGGAATAGCCTGCGGTATAATGGCCTCTGACTTAAAGTGTAATCAAACTCCCCCCCCCATTAGCTGAAACCAATGGCTATAGTTTGCGCGCGTGGGCTGAAGCAAGCGAGCGAACGGGCAAAGAGCAGAAACCGTTAGCTTTCCCAGCCGAGTTAATTGCAGCTGGGAACATCAACAAGGTCAAGCCACATAGAAGCTGGACAGGGATGAGCTGAGAACGAGGAGGAGGTGCACCTCCACATTCCAGATCTATGACAGGGCTACCTGGCATCCTGCCCCTCCCAACGACCCCTCCCAAGTTTCTCTGGAAAGCGTTGGTGGAAGCGTTTAAGAAGGCGGGGCGGAGACATGCTCTTCCGCCACCCATTCCCTGTGTTGTTGACCAAAATCCACCCAGTCAATCAAATAATACAGTTTGTTTCGCTTCTTCATCCTAGTTATGGGATGCAGTTCTCATTACTATGTCTATCCTCTTTGTGTGTGTGTGTGTTGTTTTCAAAGAAATTGGTTCAATCTCCATCTCAAAATTGTTGTTTGGTTGACTTTGCCCCTGAAGTGAAAACTTAGAACAAATCTATGTTCCCAAATCTACATTAGTTACTGGCCTCTGCCCTGGATTTGGGCTTGAAGCTGTGGGATCTCTTAAATGAGATGATGGGTAGAATTTGCTTACAGCCAAGCCCTCGATATTGCCAGCAGCCTATTGGTTTTCATCATGCATTATTTAAGTTTATCACACACACTTGCTATCAGTAGCAATAGTATATGTTGCTATAGATACATAGATTATCTTTTATTATTTTCTATGAAGAACAACCATGGCCAAGATTTATTCACTGGATTAATGATATGTGCTTTTTGTTGTTCAGACGCACAGTTGAGTCCAACTCTTCACGACCCCATGGACCACATCACGCCAGGCTCTCCTGTCTTCCGTTGTGCTCCGGAGTTTGCTTAATTTCATGTTCGTTGCATTGATAACACTGTCTAACCATCTCATCCTTTGCTGTCCCCTTCTTCTTTTACCTTCCATCTTTCCCAGCATCAGGGTCTTCTTCAGTGAATGGTCCCTTCTCATTTGGTGGCCAAAGTATTTCAGCTTCAGTATCTGGCCTTCCAGGGAACAGTCAGGGTTGATTTCTTTTTAGGATTGACTGATTCGATCTCCTTGCAGTCCAAGGGACTCTCAAGAGTCTTCTCCAGCACCATAATTCAAAATAATCTATTCTTCGGCACTCGGCCTTCCTTATCGTCCAACTCTCGCAGCCATACATTACTACTGGGAATACCATTGCTTTGACCATACGGACTTTTGTTGGCAGAGTGATGTCTCTACTTTTTATTATGCTGTCTAGGTTTGCCATCGCTTTCCTCCCAAGGAGCAGGTGTCTTTTAATTTCATGGCTGCAGTCACCATCTGCAGTGATCCTGGATCCCAGGAACGTGAAGTCTGTCACTGCTTCCACAACTTCCTCTTCTATTTGCCAAGCAGTGATGGGGCCGAATGCCATGATCTTAGGTTTTTTGATGTTGAGTTTCAAGCAAACTTTTGTGCTCTCCTCTTTCATCCTTCGCAAGAAGCTCTTTAGGTCCTCTTCACTTTCTGCCATTAGGGTGGTATCATCTGCATATCTGAGGTTGTTGATGTTTTCCCCAGCAATCTTAATTCCGGGTTGTGATTCATCCAGGCTGGCATTTCACATGATGTACTCTGCATATATATTAAATAAGCAAGGGCACAATACACATCCTTGTCGTACTCCTTTTCCTATGCTAAACCAATCAGTTGTTCTATATCTGGTTCTAACTGTCACTTCTTGACCCTTATACAGGTTTCTCAAGAGACATGTGAGGTGGTCATGTGCACATCTCTTCAAGTTTCTGTTGTCAGTTGCTGGAAATGGAACATTAGGTATTGATAGCTCTAAACTGGTTGAAAGAAACTCTGTTTTGCATTACCATGAGCACCAGGGGTCATTTCGTAGAAAAAGAGCTAGGAGAACTCATTAGCATAACTCATTAGCATATGCCACACCCCCTGACATCAGGGGCCCGGCGGTGGACCTGCAAGGCCAGCGGGAGTGCGAGGAAGCCCTGCGAAGGCCCTCCCTGGCCCCAGGCAGGCAGGGGTGGGGAGAGGCGGGGAGGAAGCAACTTACCCTCCCTCTTCTCCTGCCTCCTCCTGGCTGAATGAGGGCTGGAAGCAGGGCGGCGGGAAGCAGGAGGCGGGGCTTCGTCATGTGCCCCGCCCCCTGCACCTCACCGGGGGGAACTGCGTTCCCCCGCGTTCCCCCCGAAATGACCTCTGATGAGCACCATCTAGTACATGTGAAAAGGAATCTGCTCATTAGATGAAAAGAAATCACCATGGCAATCCTTAAGGTGATAGATACTTAGAGCAGCTCTACAAAGAGGTAATTCTTCATACAGACAGACTGAAATCATAGAACAGCACTATCGGCAGCAAGCAAGGAAGTTTGGAGATCATCTGTGACCAGGACACTATCTCCTTCCATGCAAACGTATCTGGCTATAAAGGTAGATTTCTGAGACCCTTCTTCTTGTGTCCTTCCCTTGGAAGAGGGTATGATCAAACCCTGCTCATTTGGTTCTGTGAGGTTAATTTCCCACCCAAACAAAACTGCTAAAATGCTATTCCCCACTCTGTGACTGAGCAGCCCCCTTGTAGCATGTGTTAATAAATTATTTATAATGTTCTGTGTGTCCCACCCTGTGATAGTGAGGTTATTTGGTTTTTGCCATGTCAGAGATTTATTGTAGAAAAGCAGGAGCCATGTTGTTATCCCCTTGGTAAATAGGACTTGATACAAAGTAAAGTTCAAACAGGAATGATGATTTTATTAAACAGGTACATTTGATTTAGGAGTAGGCAGAGGACAGGAAAACAGGTAAATTTTGTGGTATTTACAGTTGATAATGTTTTGCACTGGCAACAGAGTATTGTTGAAGCTTATTTTCTTAGAGACTCAGTTCTTAATAGTGAAAGGTTTGTTTGTCCCAGAGATTTATTAACAGCAATAATGTGTCTTAATAAAGATTAATATAACTATCTTAGTTTTCTGGAGGCTAATACTTTCTTCCTGTATTTAATTCCCTCCCTTGTGGGATTATAGCGCTCCCTTTGACTCCCTTTGACTTTCTCACAACAACCAGGGTTCCCTTCTGAATTGAACCGACTGAATAACCGAGAGTGGAATAATCTCTGTTTTCTAGAAGCAATATTCCTTTCCTGTTAGGCTAGACCGGTAGTTTCACTCTACTGACCAATCTATTCTGTCAAACTTGATCCTCAGTTCTTGACACTGTGAATAAACGTTTTTCAGCTTGGCTGACTCTTAGACTAAAATTCCTAATTTTAAATTTTTCCTCAGACTTCGGTAGTATACTGTAAGGGGAAAGAGTTGTGTCCCTTCACTTTTCAAGTGTCTTTGTCTGATTCCCTCTGATAGACTCACCGACTCCGACTGTCTGGCTACTGACATGCCAGAGATGACAAATGGCTTTTCCTCAGCACTCAGCTGCTCTTAAAGTTCTCCTCAGCTGGTACTAACCAATCCAAGAGAGAAGGGAGTACATGCAGGCAGCAGCCTCTCAATCAAACTGTATTTCACAGTGAGGCATTAACCCTTAATCTCCCAGCTCTCTGAATTTGATGCACTAAACATCCTGTTTTTGGTGGTCAGTTCATCACAGAGTGAACAGTGATGCACCTCTCTTAAATATTTTCACCAAAAAACAAGTTTTAATTTGCCACAAATTAGGGGAAAGGGGTGTTTCTAATTAAAGTGGTGTTTTTTTAAAAAAAAATAATAATAAAAGGAATATTTATGATTAAAGGACTAAGTGCAGTTAGTAATCAGCACAAATGGTAGTGCTCTAAACTCTTCCTCTCAGTCCATTTGCCCACCCCAGGTCCCCATGAAGGATTTTCAGAATCACTATTACCCTTATATTTTATGGGATCCTGAAAAATCTCCCTTTAGCTACTACAACAGTAAGCATATTTAAAGTGTACTTAAAATGGCTAGGGAGAAATAAAGGGAAGTTATTTATTTAACAAATAAGGTAATTATAAGGGGATAAAACTTTCTGAGCTTAAAAATAACTATTCTTGTTAAAGTTATATGTTTTTAATCATAATAGTTCAAAGAACTAAAAATACATGGAGCTACTTCAGCTAGGCAAGAGGGTTCTAAAAGTTTCCATTGTGTATGAGGAAAACACTGAATCCCATTCATTTTTGAAGTCCCACATGAAAATATAGCTGCCCCACCTGGTGTAGAAGGAGAAAGAGCCTTTTCTGTAGTGGCACCCTAGTTGTACCACTACCCTTTCTAAGGCAGTTCACCTGGCACATTCAGCAATGTTTGGGCAGTAGGCAAACACAGTCTTATTCTTCAGTGCTTTGGAATTTAGCTTTTTCTGTCACCATGATTGTTGCTGTCTTTTTTTTTTTTTTGCAAATAATTTTTTATTAAACTTTTCAATAAAAACATAAACAAAACATTCAACAGTAAATCCATATACAACCTACTTGTTTATAACAATAATTTCAATAAAATGCAAAATCCTTATATTTGTATGGCAATCTAAAGGTTTGAGGATTAGTTTCAGTAATATATTGAAAGAAGCAAAACCATTTTTCCATAAAATTATTTTGTCCATTCGGGTTATCTAATGCATTCAATTGCAGCGCTATTTTATCAGAGATAATTATGTCCCATACCTTAGCTTTCCATTGCGTTATAGTTGGTACTCTCTTTTCTTTCCAGACTTGAGCAAGTAGTATCTTAGCTGCCATTATAAGCATTGTAATAATTTCTTTCTTATATTTGGTGGTTTTTAAATCCGGCCAGTAATGTAATAAAATTGATGCTGGCGTATTAGGTATTTCCAATTTTGTTATTGTTTGGATTTCTTTTATGATCTTTTTCCAATATTCCTGTATTCTTGGGCAGGCCCACCAGCAATGTTTCAAGTCTCCTATCTCCCCACATCCTTTCCAACATTGCGGTGTTGGCTTAAAGTTACTCTTAAATAATCGATTAGTTGCTGTCTTGTATCATTGATTTCCTCTCTTATTTCTGGTTATTAAATTTTTGTCTTCTGGTTAGTTGTTGATTAGATTGATATTGCTTATATGTTATGGTCTTATTATTCAAATGTGTGTGTATAAGAGTAAACATAGCTATTTCCACCAGTTTCTCTTTCTTATTACAGACCCTCATGCTGCATCCCACACTATTCCTAAGAGTTCCCTGACCTTCAGGAGTGGTGTTGGGGGGGGGCACAGGGGACTGCAGTAGGTAAAGTGGGAAAATATTTCCAATTCCACTGTTTTTTTTTACTCCAACCCATTTCCTTAACCCCCCCCCAAAAAAAACTACAATATTAAATATGCTGAATGAGAAAAGCAGGTTGATTAATTCTATACCTGGACTTTCTCCAGATGACCACTATGGCTCATGTGCAAAGTCCACATGCAATATTTTTTTCTGTAATTTGGTCAAAAACAGGAAATATCTCCTGAGAAATCTGACCATTTTTAACTATCATGATGTAATTTATGTTATATCATGAAGCTCTGGCAAGTTGTGCATGGGCAAAACAGCTATTGCATTTCCTTTGGAACTACGATTTTAAAATATGAAAGCAAAATAAGGAATTCCAAATTCAATATTACTTGTGATTGTACTGATTTTCAGGATTCAGAACAGGAGTTAACTTTTTTGCCGTTGTGCAGGTTTTCCACTATAAATATGACTGGTCCAATTTCAATACAGTATAACTTTGAGAAGCTTTGGAATCATCAAGCGAGGGGGCATGGCTCAGTGATAAGAGTATCTACTTGGCACATAGAAGGTCCCAGGTTCAGTCTGCAGCAGGCCCAGATAAAGGGATCAGATGGAAGGTGATGTGAAAGACCTCAACCTGAGAACCTGAAAAGTTGCTGCCAGTCTGAGAACACAATACTGAACTAGATGGACCAAAGATCTAGTTCAGTACAGGCAGCTTCATGAGTTCAACCTTAAAATATGGGAGGGGGAGAAAGCATCCTCTGATCAGATATGTTAGGATGTTGTAGGTGATGTATATCAGCATGTTCATCCCAAAACAAAGCAGCTCCTGTGCATAGCACTGCTCAGATACAACAGGGGCAGAGAGGAATGGTTTCCCCACCACAATTAGTGCTATAGCATAGACTTTCATATGTACTTGGTGCTGGGTAAGGTTGGATGGCTTGAATTTTCCACTGCTTATGTTCTTCTTGTCACTAACACAACTGCCACAGTTTCTCATGTAAAGAGGGAGCGTTTCAGCAGTAATTGTGGCAAAGCTGTACATTCAAAAAGCAGACCAGCAACAGGAGAGCCAGCCAAGACAGTTGACAAATCCCTCAGAGCATTCTGGAAAACAGCTGGATCTATTACTTTTTGTGAGCCAACCATCCACTGAGCTCTGCACATGTTTGGCACACCCTCTGACTTAGGTGAGGATGGAATGCTGGCAATAAGTATTTTCTTCCATTCAGTTTCTTTTCATTGAAATGAAGTAGCTTCTGCTAGTCTAGCTTGGCAACCTCCTTGAAGCAGAGAAGAGGGGGAGAAAACAAGCACCCCTTAGTAACATCACTTATTCCTCTTTTTCATCTTCTCATTTGTAAATCCTGTGGGCAATTTTTTTTTAAAAAAATTACCATTTGACCAGGAATGCATCAGTGCTGTGTATTTCTATTCAGATATTCAATCATTGGTTATATGCTGTAATGTTTTAAAGAAAGAAATATGATATCTAAAATGGCTTAATCCAAGTTGAGCATAACTTGGGCACATCACCAGCCCATGAAGAATGTATAGCTCAGCAGGCGTGTCTGGGTTCTATTAAGCTGCCTTTTTACTTCATTCCTTGATTTAAAAAAGTACAGGGAGGCCATTGGAGAAAAATTATCCTTAAATGTGGTCTCCAGTTAATCAATAGTTTAAGGGATTGGCTAAAGATAAGTCCTCTGCTCTATTTACTTCCTCCCACTGCAGTTCAGGATTAAGTCAACAATAGCTTGCTTCTTTCAATGAACTGGTCTTGACTTCAGGTTTGCATTTAGAATGCTGCTGTCTCCCTGAGAATTGAAGGAAACACATATTTTACCATGAACCTTTTTTAAAGGGGTATTTCAGATTATTATCAGAGGGTCATACTAGATGAAAGATAGTAGATCTGTGGTGGATTATCCATCATCTTTTTTGTTTAGATAAAAGCAATTGTTGGTCCTCCACCATTCATTGTTAATAATACAGAGTAAGCAAGTTCACTTCCACCTGTTCACCTCACCCATAATTTCATCTTTTTTTTTTTCCCCCCCCCCCCCCCACAGTGATTTTAGCTGCTGCAACATCTGATTTCCACAAAGAAGGACGTTTGACACCCACCATGTTGCTGGAGAAAAGTTATTGGCTGTGTCTGAGGGGAGGTAGCTGTTTATGGGCATATTTGGTGCATGTACAATCATCACAGATGGTGATCTATATGTGAGTTTCTCCCCAAAATTCCTACCAAGAAGTATTTTCCACACAGAATTTTGAATGAAGTAAAGTAGACTAGCAACAAAGTAAAGTTGACTATATATATTCCTCAAGACTTCATCTTAATCTTCCCTGCCCCTTGCAGCCTTTCCCCAGGAAAAGTCCAGCCAAGTTGTGAAAATCGTGCAGTAGGAAGTTGCTCAGGTGAGTTGTGTGGTGGCCACCTCCAGGCCTGACCAAGTTGTGCAAGCTGTGCAGTGGCAAGTCACCCAGGCAAGTTGTGTGGTAGCCATCATGGGTTCTGGCAAAGTTGACAGTTTGCACAGTAGCAGGTCATCTGAGTGAGTTGTTTGGTGGCTCCCACTGGGCCTGGCCTAGTTACACAAGTTGTGTGGTAGAGAATAGCCTGGGTGAATCATCTGCTGGTTGCCACTGAGCCTGGGAGTCATGTAGCAGCAAGTTGTTTGGTGGCTGCTGCTAGGCTTGGTCAAGCTGTGCAATCCATGTGATAGTGAGTCACCCAAATGAGTAATTTGCTTCTGCTAAACCAGGCCAAATTGTACAGCAGTGAGAATTATACTGGCTGCAGCCGGGCAAGGCTGAGTTGTGTATGGCTATCACATGCCAAGTCATGTGGCAGTGAATTGTCCAGATGAGTAGCATGGTGGGCACAACAGGGATATGCTGATTTGTGCAAGTTGTATGGTAGCAAGTTATTAGGTGGCGTCTGCCAGATCCTTCCTTCATCAGGGCACATGTCAGGGGAGGGGAAGGGAATTTTCCCGGGCTGCTTTGGCTTCCCAGTCCACTCCTGCTCCCCCCAGTATTTGATTTACAGAAATCAAGGCTTGGAAGGCTCACCAGTATTGTTGTGGTTGTGCTGCAAGACCTGTTTGTTTGCCCGGGGTTTGAGGGGGTTTGAATGGCAAGTTTAAGGGGAGAGAGATGGAGAAATTTGGGCTTTGCTTTTTATTTGTTGTAAAGTTTAGAAATATAAATATACTATTTCCTCTTCCCCTTTCCTGAAAGCCCCCATAGCCTCTCCTCTTTTCCTTAGGGTTGCCAGCTCCAGGTTGGGAAATTCCTGGCAATTTGGGGGTGGAGACTTGGGAGGCAAGGTTTGAGGAGGGAAGTGACTTCAGCAGGGTGTAGTCTACCCTCTAAAGCAGCCATTTTCTCCAGGGGAACAGATCTCTGTCATCTGGAGAGCATTTGTAATTCTGTGTGATCTCCAGCCCCCACCTGGAGGCTGGCAACCCTAGTTCTCATGGAGGAAATGACTGCTTTGGAGGGTGGAAGCTATGGCATTATACTCTTCTGAGGTGCCTCCCCTCCTCAAACCCCATTCGCCCCAGGCTCCACCCATCAAATATTCAAGTATTGGGTGGTATCAAATCACCCAGAGGTTGTTGCCAGGCCTTGGGTTGCCAGCCTCAACAGAACTTCAGCCCCACCCACCTCACAGGGTGTCTGTTGTGGGGAGGGAAAGGGAAAGGAGTTTGTAAGCCGCTCTGAGACTCCAAGTGAAGGGCAGGGTATAAATCCAATCTCTTCTTCTTCAGATGACTGAGATCTGTCCTCCTAAATTGAAAAAATGGTTCCTTTGGAGGGTGGATTCCATGGCATTATATCTGGCTGAGGCATCTCCTCTCCTCAAACCCTGGCCTCCTCAGAATTGACCACAACAGCTCTAGGAATTTCCTAACCTGGAGCTAACAACCCTTCCTAGGTCTGGCGCAAATGAATTCCTTGAGCCCTGCCCCCTCCCCCTGCCTTTTGTTAATAGAACCTAGCCTGGAAAGCTATGGTTGCCTATCAACGGCCACTTACCTACAGGCTCTCCTTTTATCATTTTGGGTTTTTAAACCCACCCCCCATATTTCTCTTTCTTTTTTAGAGGGGGGGGAGAGATTTCAAGCTCCCCTCTTCTCTCACAGAGCATCTCCTGCAGACTTCAGGGGGTGGGAATGACTGGGCACAGCAATACAATCTTCAAAGCGACTCTGTGCATCAGAGACCACTGCATCCTGGCATTTAAAAGGTTAAGTGTGCTATAGTGGGAGGAGAAGGAAGGAGGGGAGCTGGCATAATTAGTCTCTCTCTCTCTCTCTCTCTCTCTCTCTCTGGTGCCCATTGCATTGTAAAGGAAAGAAATATCCATCTCTTTCTTGCTTAAATCACTTCTGCAGGGGCGGGGGCCATGCTCAGTAGCAGTTCAAGGCTAAAATGTGTGCATTCAGCAGGGGTCATTTTGGGGGGGGACGTGGGGGGATGCCATCCCCCCGGGTGAGGTGCGGGAGGGCGGGGCCTGGAGCTCCCTGCTGGTGCCCGCTGGAGGTCGCCGCCGGCTGTGGGGGGGAGGCGGGGTGCGCTGCGTTGGGCGCGGACGAGCGAGCAGGTGTCCCAGCCGCCTCCCAGTTTCGCCTTTCCCGTCACGCTCGGTGCAGCAAGCGGGCGGCTGAGCGTGGGGGAAGCCGCCGCCGCCAGAAGCAGCCCTGCCGTTCCGCAGCTTGCCTGCGCCGCCGTGACCCGCCCTGGCCGCCTCCTCCTCCCCGCAATCGCGGGAGATCCCCTGCCTCCACCTTAGGAATGGGAATCCCAGTGATGTCAGGGGGCGTGGCCTTATGACACACTTCTGGTGATGTCAGGGGGTGTGGCATATGCTAATGAGTTATGCTAATGAGTCCCCCTAGCTCTTTTTCTACGAAATGACCCCTGGCATTCAGACTCCAGGTGCAACTGTCAAAGCATTAAACACAATGCTCTAAGGGTGAGAGGGGCTCTCTCCAAAATATCTAGCCTTTCACTTGGGATTTTATGTGCCTTGGAAAGTGAAAATAAATAAAGCCACATGATAATGCAGAGGAGTGGAGCGAGCACCTTATGAAGCCTCCTGCCAAGTATAGTCTTTCCGCAGAGGCTCACCATACGCAGAAGCGCATGGAAGGATCGTAGGTCTCCAAGTAGAGGCTGCAGGGTCGTTTCTAAGGTGGCGGTTTGTGCGGAGGGCTGTAGCCATGGGCGGTTGTCCTCGTGGCTCCAACAGCTGCTCCCAGCGTTCTTAGCGGCAGGGCAGATGGCGGCACAGCTCTCTCTGAGCTCCCGAGTGCTCTAACATAGCAGGTAGAGAATGCCGTTTTACTTTGAGAGGGGATTTAAGTATCCCCCGTATAATTTTTAAACATGTAAGATTTTTCTGCAACCCTGGAGAGTACTCCAAGTGTGCAGAAAAACCTCTTTAGCCTCCAGGTGCCCTTGTTCTGCGGAAATAAGTATCTGCACGGAGGGGGCAACTTGGCTATTAGATATATAGATACAAAATACAAATCTCTTTCAGTAATACAGAACATTGATTCAGCAAGATACATGGGCTATAAAAATATTCTGATTCATAATTCAGTGAAACAAGCAGTTTATAAATAAAATTTAATAGCTCACGAAATTGTTATAATATAAATGATACATTTTGACTAGTTTGCCTATACACATACACACACACACACACACAAAACACATGGTCCTCTCATCATAAACAACAAAAATATCTCATAGCTATTCTTGCTATTTAGTAAGTAAACAATGTTTTATCATAACAATTATTGTGTAATTCCTCAAAATATAAATACCAATACCACACAGAGATTGCTCAAAGTAGCTCACAGAAAACATATGGAGAAATTCCCTCTATAGCCTTATCTTTCCAGAACATATGAACATTCTATAAACTTATTTGAAGTATCAGAAGAATTTCTTAATGTTCTTTGGTGATAAATTATTTTAATAAGCAGTACATTCTCCCAAACAGAATTATTCAACCATTCTCTTGGAGCAAGTGGGTCTAGTCCCCCCCCCATCTAGCAGCAACAATTATGTTAGCAACCACAAGTATGGTTAAGACAGACACTAACCAAAACCAGAAGGGGGGGGGGGGGGGGGGGGAGTGGAATCAGCACAGGGAGTTAACCCTTACACTAGCATAACTTGGAATACAATGGCCTAAGGGCTGTTTACACCAGCACAGGGTTCAAGTGATGCTGCACTGCTCAGTTCCACCAGAGTGGTTGTGCTGCAGCCACATGCCAGGGGACTGAGGGCACAAATCCCTATGTTGGTGTAAATGTGGGCATTCAAGGAGTCTTGGCGCAAGATAAGCAGCTCCCTAAGTGTTTCCAGTGTGCAAATGCCCCCCAGAACAGGTACAAAATGCTTGTGTAGCCCATTCTTGGCCATGGTAACTCCAAATTCACTCCCCACCACAGCTGTGGCCACGCCTAGAGGAATCTGTTGTGTACCAAGGGAGACTGCACATGCGGTCGGGCTCGCACGTGGCCATGTGGACGGGTTAAGCTTTGCATCCGAAGACAATAGAAGTGGAGGATCTAAGAGCTAGCCAATCGGCCAGCCCAGATCCTAAAAGGAACCAATGGTGGGAGTTGTTTGTAAATAAACCTATCACAGGTGTGTGTGTGTGTGTTGGGTGTGGTTACGAATGGGAATATAAGTGGGCCATGGGTCCTGCAAGTTATCTCAAGTTCTCCTATGCATGAATAAAATATGAGCTGAAATCACTACGCTATGCCTCAGTCTCAGTACTTTATACTGGCGACAAAGGTGGGATCCTGATGAGCGAGCCGGACTCCGCATCCAGCACTGCACCGCGCACCGATCTCCAGGATGCTGCACCCCACACCGATCCAACTATCAGCACCTCGAATCACTCCAGAGCCATGGCTGCCGCCTCAGGTAACCTTTCTGCATTCGACCCCACTCATCCCGAATTCTGGGAAGCATGGGTGGAACAGCTCACGAACTTCATTGAATACCAGGACATCACCGACCAGGGTAAGAAGAAGGCCTTGCTGCTCAGCATGTGTGGAGTAGCCACAGTTCGCTTGGCCCAGGGCCTCCTCGCTCCTAAGAAACTGGTGGACGCCACCTATGATGAGGACATCAAGGCCCTCACGAAGTACTATGCGCCAAAGCCCACCAAGATGGCCAAGCGCATGGACTTTTTTGCACGCCTCCAGAGGCCCAGTGAAGTGGCCCCCACCTTCATGGCTGAACTCCGTCAGCTGGCTGTAGACTGCAAGTACCAAGATTTTGAAGACATCATCTTATCCCAATTCATTTGGGGCATTCGGGAAGCCAAGCTCCACTGTAAACTTGTAGATACCGCCGACCTCAAGTTGGAAGCAGCACTGCAGATGGCCACCGTGTTCAAGGGGTCACACCGCAACCGTCCACCAACTTCGACACACCACATGTTCCCGGCCACAGTGTCTGACATCTCAGATGAAGAGGAAGTCCTGCAAGTACACCACCCTGCCCGTCGGAATCCACAGCCCCCGTTGTCAGTGACCATGCATCCTGAGAAGCCTGCCACCCAAGCATCATGTGCTAGCTGTGGAGAAGCAAACAAACTGAGGGCATGCCGTTTCTGAACGCCGTCTGCCGGTCCTGTGGAAAGCAAGGACACATCACCTGCTCCTGCCGCTCCTGTGGGGGCCGCTGGAAGACGTCTACACATGAAGAAGAAACAGATCTGCATACCTTGACTGTCAACCACCAGCAGCATCAGGTACTGAATTTGCCCCCAGACGTCCCTAAAAAAAATGCATGTTACTGTGTCAATAGAGGGATCCCCCTGTAGAATGGAACTGGACAAGGGCTCATCGTTTTCAATAATCTCTGCAGAAACCTTGCAGAAGCTCTGCTCTGGGGGGGCCCTCCTAAAGCAGCCCCTGCTAAAGCAGCACAACGACGCCGGTGCCTTGCATTGGGCCGCATCGACGTCGGCTGGCACAGTGACAGTTGTGGCCACGTAGAGGGCCGTACAATTGGTGGCCTGCGGCGATGAGCCCAGCAGTGGCGGGAGCAGCATGTCTGGCTGCTTCCCTCAGATGCCGGGGGAGCATCGGGCCTGTCCGTGGCCTTCTTGAGGTCCCGCAGCGGGGAGCGTGGCCTCAGGGCAGGCCTTTACAGCCTGCTCCAATGGGTTTAAACAAGAATTCCACACACAAGCAGCCCCCCATCCCCTTGGTAGGCAGTTGGTAAGGCTACTGGGGCCCCATTCCTCTTTTCAGTGTTGGGGCGCAGGTGATGGCGAGGGACCAGGCCTGATTGTCTGGCTGCAGCTTCAGGCGGCTCTCTGTTGCCAGTCGTGGCTGCATTGGGGGCCATGCCAGCGGCTTGATTTTGGTGCCATGCTGCATTAGGTGGCTGCAGGGGGCCTTCTATGGTCCGGGCGGCATTGCACCTGTGTTGTGGTCCGTTTACATGCAGGTGGCGTATTTCGGTGGCAGCAGCCTGTTCCCAGTAGTGGGACGACAGTGCTCCGGGCTGTTGCCGACTGCAGTGTCGACCATCGGGCCCCACCAGTTGCTTGGCCCCTTTGGCGGCCTTTCATATATTGAGGGGAGTTATAGGGCCCCAGCTGACAGGGAGTTAGGCCCAGAAGCAGGGGGTTGGCACTGCAGCAATAAGGGGCGGTAGCAGAGTAAGGTTGCTTCACCCCCTTCCCTCCCCCCCCCAGACTTGAAAGGCCTTCTTGTTGGCTGGTTGGGTTTTTCTCCTTGCTTTTAGCCCCCTTTCCCCCCTCTATATGGGGGAAAGGATTTCTGATTATTAGACAAGAGCTCGTAGGCCTTCCTTGCAACCTGCCTCTCCAGTGGCAGCCATTTTGTGGTGGAGCCAAGTGGTGAGGAGGGGCAGCCATTTTGTTGTGTAGAGCCAGTCCTTGTGCAAGTGGATGGTCCTGAAATCATTCCTTTCTGTCTGCCTGTACTAAGTGACAGTGATTCTGTCTCTACTATCTTTTCACACGGGCAAGTTTTTCTTCCAATGCAATCTCATCACTTCATGGCACTACACTTTCCTATCCTGCTCAGACATTGCTGGATGCAAGCATAAATACATTTCAGGCAGGGAGCCATGTCAGCCTGTAGTGTCAGAACAAAACTTGCATCCAGTAACACCTTAGGGTCCAACACAAGTTTTAATGGAATAAGCCAAGTGTTCTTGGTAGGGAGACTGGCAGCAGGGTAAGGCTGCCTCACTCACTCCATGTTATATGGTAGGCAGCTAGGCCCTTATTTTCTGAGGACCAGTGTGGTACAGTTGTTAAGCATATAGTCTCTAATTTGGGAGAACCAGGATTGATTCCCTGGTCCTCCACTTGCAGCTGCTGGATGACCTTGGGTAAGCCATAGTTCTGTCAGAGCTGTTCTTTAAAGAGCAGTTCGTGAAAGCCCCACCTACATTGTGGGGTGTCCGTTGTGGGGAGGGGAAGGGAAAGGTGTTTGTGGGCTACTCTGAGGCTCCGAGAGTCTTTCTTTCTTTCTTTCTTTCTTTCTTTCTTTCTTTCTTTCTTTCTTTCTTTCTTTCTTTCTTTCTTTCTTTCCTTCCTTCCTTCCTTCCTTCCTCCACTGTTGCTGGCATGGTTTTCAAGGCAGGATTTATTAGGGTACTAATCTCTGTATGACTTCCTTGAGGGCATTTCAGGAAGAGATCAGTGTCCCTCTAAGCTAAGTAAGTGTGGGCTAGCTCACACCCCTGGTTCTCACAGTTTTGTCTTTGCTCAGTTTTGAGTATTGAAAGGTAGGAGATGATGATCAGATGCAAGGAGGTTTATTCAAGGATTGTTCAGCTCCGGACTGGACTGGGACAAGTTTACACAGAGCAGCACTCACTCTTATACAATTTCACAGTGAACTATATACATTGTAACAGTAACCACAGGGTCTCATTGGACCTAAGCAGAGGCTTGCAATTGGTTATTTTGGGTAGCTTCAGGACCAATGGATGGTCTTTATTAGACAGCCAATCATATTACTCAGCTAGGATACCGGACAATAACTTTACATCACAGAACAGCATAACATTAAACCCAATACATAACACTCAGGCTGGATGGCTCCAGAGCAAACTGGCTTATGCAGTGGTTAATCACTCGATCGGGACTCTGGTACCAGTGGCTCTCATGGTGGGATGTTTGCTCACAAGACTCCACAGCTTGGCGGGAGTATTGAAGAGATGTGTCTCAGTGAAAGACCATCTGCTTTGCATACATATGGTCTTGGGTTCCATCTCGGCATCTTTATTTGCAGGATCTGGAGATGAGTGAGGTGACAGACCTCTACCTGGGACCTAGGGAGCCTTTGCCGGTCCGAGTAGGCAACACTCATTTTATTAATTGATGGGGCTATTCCTTATGAAGGATAACAAGGTCTACCTGCTTATTGCAGCAAGGCTTATTTGTATTGGAGTCTGTCGTCAAGGGTCTCTATTCTAAATAACATATTTATATGTTTTATTCTGAGAAAGACAGTATAAACTGCCAATCTTCCAATTACAATGTTTGGCCCTAATGCACATAGGGATGTTTTTCCGGTGCAAGGGTTAAGAGTGCAGCAGCTGAACTTTTAAGGTTTTCTTTTTGTGAAGGAATCCTTGTCAGCAACTTGTGAAGTTGGCAGTATGAATATACTCTGAGTTGGTGAGTTGGCTAGTCTTTGTCATATGTTAGGATTTGAACATATCCATTGCAACATGTCATTTGTACCTTCTGTTTTCTGTTTTAGCAGGAATACAGGGTGACTTCCAACCTGATGTCGTGATTTTGGAATTTGACAGCCAGCATGTCATATGTCATTCGTTGGTCCTAATGAGTGTGCTACACAAGTTTGTTAGTGCAATTGTCATAAACGGAAGGCCAGTGTGCTGCCAGGGCCTGAATGAGTGGCGTTAGTTATAGCAGGCTGTGGATGGTGCCGGCTGGGATGTGGCGGTGCAGCCATAACGCCTGGAATTGCTGCAGGTGGCTTCTAAGTAGGTTCTGGTAGGGGCGAGGGTTAAGGAAGACCCATCGCACATCGGAGGGCTTTGGAAGTCAGGAAACCTGACACTGGTTCTGTCCACTCACTTGGCAGGGGAAGAAACTACTTCCATGCCAGGCAGCACACCCTTATTCAGTATATATGTGAACAGGATAAACTGAGGCCCGGTTCATGAATGCATACGGCCTGCATGAAGGTGTATACACCTGTTTGCAAAACAGGCCAGTGTGTATAGTTAATTTGCAAGGCAAAAAGTGCTACAAACTCTGTATAAATATTTTCTATTCTGATTGCTTTAAAATTTTAGATTTATAACTCTTATAAAACCCTACTGCAATTTTAGCCAGACAATTAATCTATTCAGATGATGAAAATCAAAAATCAAATGAATACGAAACTAAAAACAATTCAGTATGAGCAAACTACTGTCAGGTTCTACTGAAGTTTAGTTTAAGATAGGACCCCAGTTATGATAGGAAGGGATAGATGCTGTTGATTAGATTATGCATGGGATAGAGCACTGCACACAACAAGCTGCCCACCGCTGCCGGCACTCCTCCCATGCTGCTCGCCATCGCCCTCTTGGGCTCTGTCCTCCCAACGCTTTCAATGGTTGCTGGACTGCTGGGATGAGCTCCCACTGCACGCTTCGCAGGCAGGGCAAGGTAGGCCTGCAGCCAGGAGGAGTACAGCTGAGCCCCTCAGTGTGCCAAAAGCTGAGCAGGAATACTGTGGATCCATATTTCCTTACACAATTCTGGACACTGCCAGTCTGCACCTCTGGAACCACATGGTACATGGTACTCATTGAAACCAATCAGAATTAACAACAAATAGCACAACAAAATGGAAAACTTTAAGCAAAACAAAAAATATACACCCCTAAGAGGAACCTGTTGGATCCCCAAGCATCGAGAATAAATCCACGTTTCAAAAGAAAGCAAAGTTTATTTCAAAGCATTGGAAAGAATACTCAAACACGTTCCTTGTTAGAACTGGGGACAAACGGTTAGGGCAGACATGATAAAGGGATTCAAGTTAGTTACACATCCAATGAATAACGTTCCCGCTGGCGGGCAGGGGAAAACGGTTGCGCGCCCAGGACCTGGGAAACAGGCAGCAATAGACATAACACAGGTGCCGTTCTCAGGCTCAAGAAATAACAAGCTAGTAGCAAAGCATACTCTCCCCCACACACCCTCCAGTTGTTGTACTTTAGCGTTACAGCAGGAAAACACATTAGCCAGCTGGCAAGGGCAGGAACCACATATGTACACAAGAAGTCACACAGAACACCATGGCAGCTTGCTGACATACTGCCCCCTCAAAAATACACAT
This sequence comes from Gekko japonicus, assembly GCF_001447785.1. Lineage (NCBI taxonomy): Eukaryota > Metazoa > Chordata > Lepidosauria > Squamata > Gekkonidae > Gekko > Gekko japonicus. Next base: position 660,961 of record NW_015172031.1, on the reverse strand, counting down.
TAACCTACATCTCCCGGGTCGGGCGGGAGATCTCCCGGTCTGGGCGGGAGACCTCCCGGTTTGTCCGGGAACTTCCTGTGGAAACGACGAAGCATGTAAGGGGCCCGAATATCCCCTTCTTCCACCCATTCGCGGTGCTGGGGACCGAAATCAACCCATTCAATGAGGTACCAGAGTTTACCACGTTTCATCTTGGAATCCAGGATATCAGCGATCTCAAAATGCTCATCACCCTCAAGGATGATCGGGGGAGGAGGAGAAACAGTCGGCCTCCATGAAGAGGTGCCAGGATCCTTCTTCAGCAAACTCATGTGAAAGACAGAATGCAGAGAACGCAAGTTCTTAGGCAACACCACATCAACAGCAACATCATTAATAACCTTGCGCACCTTGAAAGGGCCGATAAACTTCCAGCCCAGCTTTCTGCTCGGGCGCAACATTTTGATATTCTTAGTAGAAACATACACCAGGTCCCCAGGTTTCAGATCAAATCCCACCACCCTACCCTTGTCTGCCTGGGCCTTATAAGCTGCTTTAGCAGCGTCCAGAGTGTGACATAGAAGTGGCCACGCTGCTTGGAGAGACGAACACCAGATACTAGCATCACCTACAGGACGGTCAG
>NW_015172031.1:566937-657565 GCF_001447785.1 Gekko japonicus | reverse complement strand
GCGTTGAGGGCGCTGCTTTTGAACAGCAGAAACAGAGGTCCGTCCTCCAGTTGCAGCCAAGTCGAGCTTGATCATGTTGAGACGGTCTTCAGCGTTCTCCGCTTCCTGTGCCCAAGCCATCAGGGAGATAGGGTTGACCGACCGTAAAACAGTCTCTCGTATCTCAGCATTTAGTCCCAGTCGGTACATCTCCGCCAGAATGTGATCTGGGCAATCCCGGAGTTTCGCGGCTTGTTTGTGGAATTCGCGCGTATAGTCGCGAACCGAATTCCGGTTCTGCCGGTAAGTCCGCAGGAACGCTCTCGCTCTTTGGCTTGCGTTGACATCCTCAAATCTGGCACGGAGCGCCCACATGAATGCCCGCAAATTGAATAGTTCCGGGCCACGATCATTATGCAGTCCAACATACCATGTGGCGGCATCACCCTTTAATCTTGCTGAGATGACATCGATCAGCGCTCCCTCATCCCGGAATAAATGCCGGCTTTCTGCCACAAACTTTTGAACTCGCACGGTGAAGTAAGCGAGGTCATCAGGGTTGCCGTCAAAAGTAGCCTCTAGGAGATCCTTAGGACGAGGCCGCGGAGCTCTCAACGCGGGACCCATTGGTACCTGGCCCCCCATGACAGAACCTTAAGAGCCTCTTGCTTAGGGTAAAAGAGGAGAGCGCAAAAGGGGACTTGAAGCTCAACATAAAAAAAAACTAAGATCATGGCATCCCCCCATCACTCCTTGGCAAATAGAAGGGGAAGTCGTGGAAGTAGTGACAGACTTCACGTTCCTGGGATCCCAGATCACCGCAGACTGTGACAGCAGCCATGAAATTAAAAGACGCCTGCTCCTTGGGAGGAAAGCGATGGCGAACCTAAACAGCATGATAAAAAGGAGAGACATCACCCTGTTGTGATAATTGTTTATAAATCAAATCAGATGGCATATACAGGCACAAGGGAGTATGACTTGTCCAAAGCGCGGTTGTTTAGCCTAGGTGTTGACAGATAATAAGTTGGTGCAGGGTAAAAGGAGAGAGGACTGTTCCATGAACTTTTTCTGTTACCGTTGAATTGAACTAACTGTGGGGTTTCTGTCTCTACCCCCTGTATCAAGCATTTCTGCATGTAGAGAGTGAGGTGTGATGGGTTTTCTGCATTAAAGAATACATATTTTAATTACATCACCCTGCCAACAAAAGTCCGCATGGTCAAAGCAATGGTATTCCCAGTAGTCATGTATGGCTGTGAGAGTTGGACTATAAGGAAGGCCGAGCGCTGAAGAATAGATGCTTTTGAACTATGGTGCTGGAGAAGACTCTTGAGAGTCCCTTGGACTGCAAGAAGATCAAATCAGTCAGTCCTAAAAAAAATCAACCCTCACTGTTCCCTGGAAGGCCAGATAATGAAACTGAACCTCAAATACTTTGGCCAAGAAATGAGAAGGGAGCACTCACTGGAGAAGACCCTGATGCTGGGAAAGATTGAAGGTCAAAGAAGATGGGAACGGCAAAGGATGAGATGGTTAGACAGTGTCATAGATGCAACAAACATGAAATTGAGCAAACTTCAGAGGATGGCGGAAAACAGGAGGGCCTGGCGAGATCTTGTCCATGGGGTCACGAAGAGTCAGACTCAACTGTATGACTGAACAACAACTAATTGTTACTGTAGAACCAGATCAGGAGCAAAGACACTGGGATTGTGGGCTTTCAGACCCCTAAAGGGTTTTTCCTAAAATGTATTTATGTTTGAAAATTGGTGGGCGCACCAGGGAGGGGGGTGCCAGAAGGTAGCCTCGCCAAGTGTGCAAAAAAACCTGGAGCCAGCCCTGTATGGTTGCAGTAAGGCCCCCTGAGAACTAAAACTCCCAAGATGCAACACATCAAAACTGAGTAATCAGCAACACGGTTTGCCTTTTATATCTACTGAAAAAGCAGTAATTCTCCCTTTATCCATACAACCCATAGTATCATGGAAGGAGCTTTATAAAGATGTAAATAACTTGCTGTTTTGCAATTAATCAAAAATTCAATGTCTAATTACTCCAACTATGTAAATTAATTATTTCCATTTATATATAAAAAGAAACTCTCCTCACCGTAAAATCAATGCCCAGGCCAAAGTGCTGGACCTAGAGACACCAAATTAGGAGAGAGTGCTCCCAGTGTGGTGTAGGTGCTCACTTAGACCCCTAAGTGGGTCAAAAGGGGGAAAATGTACTCCCCCACTGATTCCTATGCGGCTGCCAGGCAGCTCTCTACCTGCACCCTCCATCTCTCTCATTGGTCAGCTGCAGATCTCAGATTTCTGAGGTAAAAAACCCCAACAGTTACAGGGGATTGCAGACAGCTAATGAGTGGCCAAGAACCACCTGAGAGGTTCAGTAATGCTCCTGGCAGGGGGGAGGAGTATTAGAAGCCACTGTGGAGGTGGGGCTGCACCCAACAGACAACTGCCTGTTAGGTGTAGGAGGTGGGGGGAGTGTGTTGGAAGCCATCCCACCTCCTTTCCTACACCTGACAGGCAGCTGCCTGTCCAGTGTAGGAGGGGGAGGGGGGAGGAGTATTAGAAGCCACTGTGGAGGGGGGCTGCACCCGACAGACAACCACCTGTTAGGTGTAGGAGATGGGGGGGAGTGTATTGGAAGCCATCAGAGAGGCTGGCCCAGCCTCCTCGATGCCTTTAAATACAATCAACCCCCAACACCAGACAGGCCGGTGTCTGTCAGGTGTAGGAGCAGGGCCAGGTTATGAATGTTTATGGGGAGATAGTAAAGGACATTTTTAGGAGCCATTTCGATGTGTGCCTTCCTCATGAACCTCACATCACCACTCCCTCACACCAACTCCCCCTCACACCAACTCCCCCTCACACCTCTCACCTCTTACTGCCCCCAAGAAAGCTCCTGGCAAACTTTGAGCCAGATACACCAACACTACAAGGAGGAGGCAACTTAGGAATGTGGCAAAGACATTTGCACATAGCACTCCTGCAGTGCACTGAGCTGCACAGGCCATGTACCAGCGAGATCACCCTGAGGTGCTCAGAACAACACAGTCTCCATATGAGCAAAACAATCCAGGAACACAAGTGGAGAGGCCATCACTTCCGTGGAAGGTAGCAGGAGTGGACTTAACAGGAGTGCTTCTTAAATGGACAGTTCTATGTGGCCTGCTCCAGAGTGAGGACATCAAGCAGCCTGGTCATCCTACCACTTGAGGGCAGAACCACCAATGTGGTCTAAAGAGAGGTCCTTCGGTAGGAGGGGGGGAGTATGTGTGTCTCACTTCATTTCTTACACTACAATCATCTCTGTTAGAATTCCTTCAACAAATGTCACATTTCAAACTTCACATCATCAGTATTATAACTGGATTTACGGAACTTAAATATAGTAGCGAAGCATGGGTAGCAGGCTTGTCTATATATATATAGTAAAGTCCCTTCACCGTAAAATTAACGCCCAGGCCAAACTGCTGGACCTAGAAACACCAAATTTGGGGAGAGCACTCCTACCATGGTGTAGATGCTCTCTAAGAAGGGATTTTTATAAATTCAACCCCTAAGGGGGTCAAAAGGGGTAAAATGTGCTTTCCCCATTGATTCCTATGTGGCTGCCAGGCTGCTGCCTCCTTGCACCCTCCACTCTCTGATTGGTCAGCTCCAGAGCTCAGTGTTCTGTGGTAAAAAAAAGCTAACAGTTACAGGAGTCTGCAGACAGCTAATGACAGTTGAGGAAATCAGGAATGGCCAACAACCACCTGTGAGGTGCAGTAATGCTGCTGGCCCAGCCTCTCTGATGGCTAAAATGTGGGGTAAAATGTGCTTTCCCCATTGATTCTTATGTGGCTGCCAGGCTGCTGCCTCCTTGCACCCTCCACTCTCTGATTGGTCAGCTCCAGAGCTCACCAGTTCAGAGCTCACAAAAAGCTAACAGTTACAGGAGTCTGCAGACAGCTAATGACAGTTGAGGAAATCAGGAATGACCAACAACCACCTGTGAGGTGCAGTAATGCTGCTGGCCCAGCCTCTCTGATGGCTTCCAAAACACTCCCCCCACCTCCTACACCTAACAGGCAGTTGTCTGTCAGGTGCAGCAACAGTTGCAAGGTTCTTAAAGCCACAAGGGAGCCCGCTTCAGCAGTAACGCCTTAGTAATCCTGCCAGCCCAGCCTCCACAGTGGCTTCTAATACTCCCCCCTGCCTGTCAGGTGTAGGAGAGGAGGTGGGATGCTTACAGCCATCAGTGAGGTTTTCTCAGCAGGATTGCCTTAGCCCTGCTGCTAGCCCAGACTCTCTGACGCCTTTAAATACAATCCCCCCCCCAACACCAGACAGGCAGGTGTCTGTTAGATGTAGGACCAGGGCCAGGGTACTTTAATCCATCAGGGATGCTGCCCCAGCAGGATCACCATAGCAATGCTGATGGCCCAGCCTCTCTGATGGTTTCCAACACACTCCCCCCACCTCCTACACCTAATAGGTGGTTGTCTGTAAGGTGCAGCAGTGGTCAAAAGGTGCTTGAAGCAACGAGTGAGCCCGCTCCAGCAGTAACGCCTTAGTGATCCTGCCAGCTGTCAGGGTTCGATATTCCCAATATATTCAGAATATTCCCACATCGTTTTCTTACCTTGCTTGAAGGTGCACAGGTAAGCACTGGATTTATGGAAGTTAAATACCATAGCAAAGCATGGGTATCAGGCTAGACTATATATATAAAAGAAAGTCCCCTCACTGTAAAATCACCGCCTAGACCAAACCGCTGGACCTAGGGACACCAAATTCAGGGAGAGAGCTTCTACCATGGCGTAGGTGCTCGCTAAGAAGGGATTTTTAGAAATTCGACCCCTAAGTGGGTCAAAAGGGGTAAAATGTGCTCCCCTCTTTGATACTTATGCGGTTGCCAGGCAGCTGCCTCTCTGCACCCCCGACTCTCTGATTGGTCAGCTGCAGAGCTCAGTGTTATGAGGTTAAAATCCCCTTAACATCAAGCAACCTGGTGATCCTAGCATCTGAGGGCAGAACCACCAATGTGGTCTCGAGAGAGGTCCTTCAGTAGAGGGGGAGGAGTACGTATGTCTCACTTCATTTCTTCCACTACAGTCTTCTCCATTAGAATTCATACAACAAATGTTACATTTCAGACTTCACATCATCAGTATTATAACTGGATGTATGGAACTTAAATACCATAGTGAAGCACGGGTATCAGGCTAGTAAGATATATATCATTAAACAATTACCCCTAGATATAAGCTTAAGTCAAAAATTAACTTTAGAGTAGAATATTTAACCCCTCGATAATTTTTATACGACAGACTTCACAATAGTCCTCCGAAGAGGTTTCTAATGGGAGCAAACAAGCCACCAACAATTTTTATAAGCCACATTTGGAGGGTGTATCCTCAATCATGAGGCGAGTGAGTGTGATGCCTCTTGCCCTTCTTGTCCCTTTTCACTCCCTGTCCTGGGATGGGAGAAGGAGACAGCAGCCCTGGGAAGATGACCTACTATGCAAGGAGGAAAAATAAGTGCTGCCTTTCTTCCTTTGCTTCAGCTATCCTTATGCGACCACCAGCAGTTCTTATAAGCGGTACCTGAAGTGTGAGTCCTCACTTATGGTTAAGGGGAAGTGCAGCACCTACTGCCCTTCTTCCACCCCTTTTCACTCCTTGATTTGGAATGGTGGGGCTTTCTGCTGTACGGGAGGAGAGAACAGTTCTGGGAGGATGACCAGCTTTGCAAGGAGGTTTGCTATTTTATTCTGGTTTTAACTGGAATAAGCCACCTTGAATCACAAGGAAAGGCAGGGTATAAATGTTTTTTTTTAAATGAATAAATAAAATAGTAATTCCCCAAATGGCCACTGAGACCTCAGAATATAGTTTGGCAAGAGCTCAGTGAATATCCTTCTGCAAACCTAGGACTTCTCTCAGTTTTGTATAGAAATCCCGCTTGCCTGTCCATATCTCCATTGTGTGGCCTGGTTGAGATATGGACATATGATTTTTTAAAATTATTTTCTAAAACCTATAAGAAAAACAGGAAAGGGGAAACTATAAACTATGGGAGAAAGTAAAGATAAACCACTAAAAACCACATGTTTTAAAATTATAAATAATGCTCATCTCTGCCTCTGAGTCACACCGGTGGATATAATTTTATTGCAGATTAAGTAGCTCAACAGTTCAAGTCTATAAAAGAGTCCAGCTTCAGTTCTTGACTACCAAAAAGATCTTCCATCTTCCGCTTGAGACCCTGGAGAACTGTAGCCTGTATTGGGCTAGATGGCCCAACAATCTGACTCAGCATAAGGCGGCGTCATAAATCCAGATATAAAATCCATCATTTTTTTTCTTCATTACTTAATCATTGGAATAAGGCTGCTACTGAAAGAGCGGAAGTTAACATAGCTACTGTACAAATGAGTGTAATTTGAATGGCATCCAGGGACACATTTGGTCTTCATTAACAAGAGCTCAGTAACTATTTTGTCATTTTTCTTATTTGTCATAAAAATAAATACACTTTAATGGATGATCTAATTGAGTGGGTTTTAGCAACAAAATGGATTAGGTTCCCATTATAATTGAGATCTGTATAATTTAAAGCAAGTTAGAATATTAAACCATTTCCATCTCATTCATAGGAGAAAATTATAAAGATTTAGGTTTTGATTGCAAAGGAATGAAAAACAGGACACTCTCAGAGAGTGCTTTAAATCATTCATTCCATGTTATGGAGTTCAGGCTAATTAATCATGTTGGGTTTTTTCCCCCAGGCCCAAAGTTTGCATTTAACTGAAAAAAATGTTTTATGTGTAAAAGAGCAGTTTAAGCACCTTAATAGATTGTACAAGGGCCAAAAAGGAATTTGGAGGGCACTTCCTGTTCTCTTGCAGGTCAAAATTACCATCAGTTAGAAAGATTTAAGAAGAGCATTGAAAACCTCAGGGAAATTCTATGGTTGATAGGAAAAGGCTGAATTTCAAACCAGGGGCATGTGGGAGATCTAAGCTGAATGAGCAGATGACTAGTCATCTGATAAACATCTCTAGTCCCACAAATTAACTGTTAATAACTTATTAGCCTGGATCCAATGAGCTTGCAGGAAGGGTTTCTGAGGATCTCCACTCATGCTAGAACTTACAAGCCAAAGGAAAGCATGTTTTCTCCAGAATGGCTAGTGCACTGGTTGCTTTTCACTTTGCTTTGTATGTCTGGTTTTATGGATTATTGAAATCACCACTGCTTTTAATATCCGGCTATTATAAACTGAAATAAAACCAGGAAAATGGGACAAGATTTTTTAAGAAACCAGACCAATTGTTCTCCTAACCTAGATTCCTGCTGCCAGTCTGTCCTGCAGTAGATGCCACACAGTGTATTGCACAAGACAAAGAAAATGTTCTGTCATCTCTGTCCCTCAGCAGGGAGGGTAGGGTAAAAATCAAATAAATAAATAATACATAAATAAATTTTCCCCTTCTGGTGTAGAGATTGCATGAACACCAGGTTGCTGATATCAGTTATTTTTGATGTCAATTCATGATATTGTGCAGTAGATTTCTTTTTTGTTTTAAAATATATTTTATTGAGAATTTTCCAAGTAACTTAAAGACAAAAATAAATACAAACAAAAAACATAAAGTTACAGCTATCAACTGATAAACAAGCATATTAAATTGTAGTATTGTCATCAAACTACCTATGAAGTTACAATCTAATTTTTAAACATGAAAAGGAAACTTCAAAGCACCTGACAATTCCAGTTAACAAGTGACAGTTTCTGCCCAGAAAGAATTCACTAAAATAGACCTAACAGTATTAGGACTTCCATGAACACAAAACAAGAATGGCCCCGGTCACACGAGAGGATTTTCCCCGTGAAATGGACGGTTTGAGGGCACATCAAACAGGCGCGATCATACTGCAACATTTGGGAAGAATCACGCACCCGTCCCCTTCGGCCCGAAAACGTGCATTGAAAAGGTACCGGCAACAGAGCACTACCTTCCGGATGACGCGCAGCAACTCCAGGCGTCTGATCGGGGAAGCGCTGGTAGCCCGTCGCAGCCAGCGCTGTTCCCCGTCCCACGCATGCACACAAACGTGCAACGTCCATTTTGCCGCGCTACATCTGATCGCCTGCTGAAGGCCGGAGAACAGAACCACAGAGGCGCGTCGGATTGTGCTACCGCGGTTCTTTTTGCTCCGGCTCTAATTTGACACCCTTCAGCAGCACAGTATCCTGCTCGTCTGACCGAGACCAATGTTGACCTTTTTTTCTACTGTGAGTAACCTTTGTGTGTTATAATAGGTGAAACATTAATTTCTCTGTTAATGTCTCGTCTCACACTGTCTTCTACGAAGATTCAGTACAAAGCATTGTGATTTTTCATTTTCTTCTGATTTCTAATCTTGTGGCAGAAATAAAGGCCACTCTAAGACAGGGGTGTCAAACATGCGGTTCCTGCATCATTGTAGGTTTGCAGCTTACAGATACACACCTGAACAGCATACTCAAGATTGCAACAGCACAGACATTTTGAGGTAATAATTCAGAGCAAGAGGTGTCAGTTATCAGACAGTGTTAAATAAACAAAATATTGCAAGAGTGCTAATGTTTTAAGCATGTTTTTTTTAAGTTTAAGTTTTTGTGTCTTTTATAAAGTTTATATCTCCGCTGCCTGGCATTACATTTTATGACACACATGGCCTGGCCCAACAAGGTCTCATTTATGTCAGATCTGGCCCTCATAACAAATGAGTTCAACACCCCTGCTCTGAGATTTAGAAGTAGATTTCTAAGTGATTTATTATGAGTTTTTCACAGTATCAGTTTTGTCTCAGTGGGATGTTCTAGAACTACATGCTCTATGTATATTTTTGATTGTGTAGATATTCTCCATATAGTAACACTTATGAAGTTCATGTCTTGTATGAACTAGAGTTTTCATGGATACAGCCACCTGTTCTCAGAGGTAATCATGACAGTGGAGAATTGTGCTGGTATGTTTGTGGAAATTGCTAACAATAAGTCTTGAGGCCTCAGATGAAAAGTCCTCTTCATGAGCAAGTTCCTGGGGACATCTGGATAAAATCCCTTGTGTTCAAAATTGACTATATGGACTAAGTGTCCTGCATGCTCTGCTTGATTGCCAGATGTTGTTTCTGAGAAGTAGTTTATTAAACTCAACCAAACCAGGCTATTTTTCTTAACTGGCAGGATATGTGTTTCTGAGTAAAGAGCTTCACTTGTTAAGCAATCCATAGGACTCAATAGACATCATAGGTGACTGATCCTCTCTGAAACTACTAAGGGCAATCACATTCAATCATATATTATTAAGTGTACAAATAACATCAGACAAGATGCCAAACAGGCATGTGCTACCATGCATCATATTCAAGCCAATGTTATTCAAATTATGCTAGTATATGCAAATCAAATATGCAAATTAGCTCTAGTCCTTTGACTCATGCTATTTCCAATTTAGACCTTGAAACTAGAAAAGCTGCCTCCTCCCACTCTGAACTGTGAAATGGAGTGTCTCTCACATGGTTATACTTGATGACTCTTCTAATTTATATTTGTCATCTGCTAATTAGCACCTGCCCCCCATAACTGCAGGCAATTTCCTAATCTCTTGAAAAGAATTTTCACTTTTTTAAAAAAGTCAGATAAAGTGTTCATAGTGGGTGCTGAGCTTTTTGTGCAATGGGACCATGTAGATCTTCCCTTCCTGCTCTGAAAAACTAAATACTGTACTTGCTGAGAAATCAGATTATTCTGATCAATATTTTATGGAGCACTTCCATTCCATGACCACATAGCTCAAGCAGTAGCTGAAGACACCAAAATGCCATCATTACCTAGAGTCTTCCAGTGGTTCTCTAGCAACCGAGGACTTTTATTTTGAGTTAAAAACCTTTCTTTCTATACTAGTGCACTCCATGTGGCAGACAGCCTCCTTTCAAAATGTACGGCAAGCTGCACTTACATCCTTCATGGGGACCTACATTCTCTAGTGTCCTGAGAACAATAGATTGGTAAACCTAATCAACTTATGGGAAAGCATATTTAAGCTACATATATGTATTGTTCGAAAGGGCCAGAATGTGAAATGCCCTGATTCAAGTTCTGGACAGCCACACCCTTGATTGAATGGACTTTGCACTAGAAACAGCAAGAAACCTCTTTATTGGTTAATAGCTTGTAGACAGAGACCAGCTGAACAGAGATGGGAAGGGGCCTGGAGAAATGTCCAAAACTGCTCATATAAATAGAAAAAGACCAATGTGACTAGGGTTGCCAACTCTGGGTTGGGAAATACCTGTAGATTTTGGGGGTGGAGCCTGAGTCCACCTTCCAAAGCCGTCATTTTCTCCAGGTGAACTGAACTCTTTTGCCTGGAGATTAATTGTAATCCCAGGAGATCTCTAGCCACCACTTGGAGGTTGGCGATCCTAAGTGTCACGCAGAACCTGAACTTCAAACCTGGTATTCAGTTGAAAGCCAACACTGGCTACTATTGTCTATGAACTCAGAGTGGTCTATCTCTCCTTCTCCCCCCCCCCTTTCCGGTTTGGTGAAATCCTAGGCACGGAAAACAGAGTAAAAAAAGAAAACAGTTCAGGTTTCAGCAGAAGTAACTTTGATGACCCTATTAGGACTGTACCTTCTTGATGTCACCCAGCTAATTAGAATTCCTAGGACTGGGCTATTGGATCCTGGCAACAAAGCAGCATACTTTCTGGCGACCGCTTCAAGATCATCTGGAAGTAAGGTGACTGAAGGTGGAAGCAGCTTTATAACATCCTGCCATTTGAAGAGAAGGATTCTGTTTCCTTCCCCTCTGGTGGGAGAGCCCCTTCCTCCATTACTAGAAAACTCAGTGGGATATCTTGTCATGTTATTCAAATAGATGTGAGAGCAGGTTGCCCTCTGCCCTGTTTCCATTATTCCATTTTCATTGCTGTGCATACAGAATTTCAATACAAACAAAAATCAAGACACATTAAAAATAACTCGAATACAAATTAACAATTGCAAACATAACAAGTTAACAACTGGACAAAAACTTCTATTGCACAGTAGAATAATACAATACCAATGTTAAATATTGGGTTCTAGATGCATTGCAGTGATCAGCTCTGGTTTATTCAGTGATTTCAGCAAACTACAAGAGAAGCTAACTGGGCTTGAGCCCTGCTGTCATACTCCCACAGCATCAAGGAAGTACACACTTGTAGAAAAGATTTTACTTTATTTGAAGCTATAGGTGCATAACAGGATCACTGTTCAGAATGAGGGTTAAGCAATGCGCATAATGAATTATAGGGGATTCTGGAGATTTAACACGAAACATTGAAATACAAAAAGGTACAAGACAAGGCTGTTCACGCTCTCCATTACTGTTCATATTTGTACTTGAAATATTGAATTTTATGATTAGAGCAAATACACGTATTAAGGGACTTAAAGTAAGAGGAGAATATAAACTACAAGCATTTGCAGATGATTTAGTCTTCATATTAGAAAACCCACTTGACTCTATTATTCAGCTTCTAAAAACTTTACATGACTATGGCCAGATGGCTGGACTATACCCAGGAAAGTTTTAGAATAAATAATCAAACAGACAGTCCTTCAGCATTTAGAAACGACAGCTGTAATTACTAAGAGCCAGCATGGGTTTCTCAAGAACAAGTCATGTCAGACTAACCTTATCTCTTTTTTAAAAAAAAAAAGTTAGTACCACTGGATCAGGGGTATGCTGTAGACATAGTTTATCTTGATTTTAGTAAGGCTTTTGATAAGGTTCCACATAATATACTTGTTGACAAATTGGAAAAATTTGGTTTGTATCCTATGACTGTTAGGTGGATCTGTAACTGGTTAACAGATCATGCCTGAAGGGTGCTTATGAATGGTTCCTCATCTTCTTGGAGAGGAGTGACAAGTGGAGTGCCTCAAGGATCTGTCTTGGGACCTGTTCTGTTCGACATCTTTATCAGTGTTTTGGATGAAGGGATAGAGGGAATGCTTATTAAATTTGCAGACAATACTAAATTGGGAGGGGTAGCAAATACGGTAGAAGACAGAGTCAGAATACAGGATGATCTTGACAGGCTGGAAAACTGGGCTAAAAGAAATTTAATGAATTTCAATGGGGATAAATGTAAAGTTCTGCATTTAGGTAGGAAAAATCAAATGCATAATTATAGGTTGGGGGAGACTTGTCTTGGCAGTAGTATGTGCGAAAAGGATCTAGGGGTCTTAGTAGACCACAAACTGAACATGACATGAATCAGCAGTGTGATGTGGTTGCTAAAAAGGCAAATGTGATTTTGGGCTGTATCAACAGAAGTATAGTGTCCAGATCATGCGATGTGATGATACCACTTTACTCTGCTCTAGTTAGACCTCACCTAGAGTATTGTGTTCAGTTTTGGACACCACAATTTAAGAAGAATTTAGACAAGCTGGAATGTGTCCGGAGGAGAGCAATGAAGATGGTGAGGAATGTGGAGACCAAGTCCTATGAGGAAAGGTTGAAGGAGCTCGGTATGTTTAGCCTGGAGAGGCGATGACTGAGAGGTGATATGATAACCATCTTCAAATATGTGAAGGGCTGTCATCTAGAGGATGGTGTGGAGTTGTTTTTTGTTGGCCCAGAAGGTTGGACCAGAACCAACAGGTTGAAATTAAATCAGAAGAGTTTTCGGCTAAACATTAGGAAGAACTTCTTGACAGTTAGAGTGGTTCCTCAGTAGAACAGGCTTCCTCGGGAGGTGGTGAGCTCTCCTTCTTTGGAGGTTTTCAAATAGAGGCTAAATAGCCATCTGACAACAATGCAGATTCTTTGAACTTAGGCAGATCATGAGAGGGGAGGCAGGAAGGGTTGCCTCAGTGCTTAGTTCTTGTGGCCCTTTTCTACACACCCAGGGAAATGCTGATTGCCACTTTGGGGTCAGGAAGCAATTTTGGAAGTTTTTTGACATCTTCTGGGCATGGAACAGCAGTCACTGTGGGTGTGGAAGGGGAGGTATTTGTGAATTTACTGCATTGTGCAGGGGGTTGGACTAGATGTCCCTAGCGGTCCCTTCTAATGCTATGATTCTATGATTCTAACAGAGGTGGAACAATCACTGTCAGAACCCTGTCTAACCTAACAAACAGGAAGTTGCTTAAATGTTATCAACCTGCTCAAACTACTTATTTGTTCAAATATTTATATTCCACTTTTCCCTGTGACTAAGGCAGCTTACAAATAATACTAAAAAGCATAATAGGGTATGCAAAAAATAATAATTGTCCCCTTTCCCCCCTGCTCAATTATAGCCTATGGGGACCATTATAGCCAATGTGCCCGATAGACTATAATGGTTACATGCCAATAAAGGTAACTGAACTGACAACAAGCTATAATGGAGACTCAATCCAGGGATATCTGGGACTCTGGGGGGCTGTTTTTTTAGTAGAGGCACCAACTTTGCATTATAGCTGCTTGTGCCTCTCCTAAAAAAACCCACAAAAAACCCACCCCTTTAGTTTCAAAAAGATTCTATGGGCCCCAGAAAAAGGTGTCCCCATTCTTCATTGTTTGTGAGTTGAAGTAGAAATCGTCTCAGCTGGCCTCTGAAATCTTATGTGCCAGCACCCCCTAGTGCATCTTAGAGGGAACTGTGCTGCAGACCTAACTCCTCCCTCCCTCTGTGTTTCTGCAAAAAGAAAGGGAAGGGAGGGGAAAATCTAGGCCCACACATGCAAGACTGACACATTTGGGAGCAGGAAATCCCCTAGTTCTTTATATTTACTGATTCCTTCTTATGCTCTCTCTGGCTTTTTAAAAGTTTGCCTCTTTTGTCTTTGGAGAAGGAGGGAAAGAAAACAGAATGGGAAGGGAGCGTCAACCTTAAGATAGGCAGAAATGGGAGGGCAGTGGGAAGCACTTAAATACCCACAGAAACAATTCTACTTTAGTGATCACTAAAAAGCAAATTCCTTTAGCCCCTGAAATATGTTTGCTGAATATTTTTCCTGATGAATGGAGGAAAAGTGAAAAAAAATTAATTCTACACATATTAACAGCAGCCAGAATGGTGCTCGCAAGGGAATGGAAGAATGAACAGTTACCAACAAAAGAACAGTTAATTAGTAAACTGCTTGATGTAGCAGAACTGGATAATCTAACTCAAAAAGTTAACGGAAATATGAGTTTAAGATTTCAAGAAGTTTGGGCACCGTTTTATAAATGGATGGATAAAGGATGAAGTCAAGGGAAGAAGGGGTTCTGACTTGGGTGTTTATGTATGTATGGGGTGTGTGGATTGGTGAGGGTGGTTGCTTGAGGGTTATGATGTTGTGTGTTATATGCTTTAAAATCAATAAAAATAATTAAAAAAAGAAAAGAAACAATTCTACTTTACAGAGGATTAGTGATTCAAAAGCGGATGAGAACAAAGAATTGCAGCAAAAGGAGTTTTAGTAGCTGTGGGATCAACAGTGTACTGGAAGTGGTCTGAATGCAGATTCCTGTAAAACAAATGCAGAAACAAGAAAAAGCCCCAGCACAAACCTGAAGTGAAAGTGGGAGGGAATGCAGAATGGAAGAATAGGATAAGTTTAGAAACCAAGACAAAATATTTATTTTATTTATTTATTTATTATTAACATTTTTACCCCGCCCTCCCCGCGAACGGGCTCAGGGCAGCTTACACGAGGGCACAAGCTCATACTTAAAAACAGTATAAATGTTTTCTTTGCATCTCAATTTGCTTGGAAACACAACAAATCTCCCTAAAGAATTCATTTTAAGCCAATAAATTTTTTGAAAAGGTTAATAGTAATGTTTGAAAAGGAGAAAATTAATCCAGGGTTACTGGGCCAGAAATGTGCAGTACCTCTTTCAAATATTATAACCCTGCATTTGGGGCTTATTCGATTGTTTATCCAGATTATCAGTTTAGCATGTGCTGGTATACCATTTTCTTCTTTGAACATTTATTTGTAAATTGCAAAAATGCTGTGCTGATCTGTCCAAAGACCTGCTCAAAGTGACTTAGAGAGTAAAATAGCATGAAAAATTCATAAAACAAACCATGAAAACAAGCCATAAAAACACAGCATTAAAACACATAATTAAAATCCACAACATAAAACATGGCATGGTCATAGAGAAGAAGAGAGTTGTGTCACTGCTAAATTATGTCATAGGCACAATCCAAATAGATCCTTTTTATACTTTTGCAACTTCAGACAGCACCAAAAACCATAGTAGCCTTGCCAGCTGTGGAAAATAATCCTATTTTCCTAGAGACAATAGGTTATGTTTTGATAGCTTTAAAAAAAAATGTGTGGGCTTTCAAACAGAAGCACCTTTGAGGGGGAAATAGTTTGTTCACATAAAACATAAGGAAACAGTTATGATTCTATGCATCAAATGGACAGCAACTATATACAGGGATGGACTAGTTCCTTACCAGAACAGTCCCATTAGAGAGCTGAGCCTGTAAAAGACACATAGGATCCCTCTGGGGCTTGCTAATGGTGCTTCAAACAGGGGAGCTGAGTTTGGGAGTTCAGAGTGGGAGGTCAAGAGGAAGCAGGAGATAACCCCTCTAGTCCAAGTTTCCTGAGAAGGGACATACAAGTTCCTCATCAGCGGCTATATCCTTCCTGCTACAGAAATCTGCACTAGGTCATGTAAGCACCCTATTTCACTTTAAGATACCTTTACATGAAGTCATGAAGGTAGAAAGTCAGCAGGGGAGCCGGGGCTATCCAGTGTTTTGCAGAAAGTGCTACATGTATGACTGTCTCCCCAACTAGGTGACATTTGTGTGTGTGTGTGTGTGTGTGTGTGTGCTCACTGCATGGAGCTCTTGGCTCTCAGGGATCATGTGCATTCCTGATTGCTGACTTGGAGGTTGCCGACCTGGAGAAGCTGAGGCAGAAAAAGAGGTTTGGGGAAGAGACCCCAGGGACGTACGAGAACACTGCACTGGTTTCCCCCCCTCCAGTTTTTTTATTTGTGTGTTCAGTATATATTCTGCATCTACAAGCAAAACTCGCATTTATTGAACTAACTGGCTGCTTTGTCTAAGATGCAGAGAAAGGCAAACGTCTCTCAAAACTTTTAACTGCAGACCCTCCCTCCGTGATTCTGCAAAAAGAAAGGGAAGGGAGGGGGAAATCCAGTCTCACACATGCAAGACTGGCACATTTAGGACCAGGGAAAATACGAGTGTAGAAAAGGCCAAAAAGCTCTTTTTCCCCCTCTCCCAAAATACTAGAACTCAAGGGTATCCAATGATACTGGTGGGCAGTAGGTTCAGGACAGACAAAAGGAAATCCTTCTTTACACAGAGAGTGGAATTTGCTGCCAGAGGATGTAATGATGGCCATAGAAATAAACACCTTTAAAAGGGGATTAGATAGGTTCATGAGGGATAGGTGGGTACTAGCCATGGTGACTGGGGGGAACTTCTGAGTTCAGCGGAGATAAATTTCTGAATCCCAGTGCCAGGAGGCAACATCAGGGGAAGGACTTGGCCTCTATGCCCTGTTGTTGGTCACTATGTGAAGCAGAATGATGGACTAGATGGACCACTGGTCTGATCCAACAGGGCTCTTCATGTTCATTTAAGAACATAAGAACATAAGAAATGCCAATGTTGGATCAGGCCAAAGGCCCATCCAGTCCAACACTCTGTATCACACAGTGGCCAAAAATAGCAGGTGCCATCAGGAGGTCCACCAGTGGGGCCAGGACATTAGAAGCCCTCCCACTGTTGACCCCCCCCAAGCACCAAGATGACATAGCATCACTTGCCCCAGAGTCCCTATCTATACCTTGTGGATAATAGCCACTGGTGGACCTCTGCTCCATATGCTTATCTAATTCCCTTTTGAAGCCATCCATGCTTGTAGCCGCCATGGACCATTGCTCTTGTGGGCTACTGGCAGAGCAGAGCCAAGCCCTAGCCACTCCACCCAAACCTCAGGGGCCAGTTGGCCTGAACATCAACAATGGCAGTTGGTGTTAGCTCAGCACCTGTCTTCTCCTGCACTTTCCAGTGGACAATTCGCAGTGGGTGAGTTAATGCCCCTTGTCAGCCTTACTGAGCTGAGTGGCTCTCAGTTGCTGGTTTGTAAGTACAGCAAAGGCCGCTCACTTTAACTTGCTCCAGGGACATTTTCGCTTCCCAGTCAACTCCTGACTATACATTTATTGCACTATTCTCCAGTTCTCTGGAAAGGCACTGAGTCCCCTCCTGCTGGCCTCTAGTCTTGCAAAAGACAACAATAAGCATCCAAAAAAGAAAGCACATGAGTAGTTGATTCTCCTGTTATTTGAAGGAGAGTTCTGGCAGTGTGCTCCATTTCTTGTCCAGCTGCTGTAAGGGAACAGCCAAGTTAGTTCCTTGGTTGCCAAGTTTGCAAAAAGACTATTGAAACACAGAAGGCCCCAAGAAAACCCGTTCTTGAGCATTGTTTGGATACTGCCCCTGCTTAATTCTATACATTGCATCCAAGCCAGCAGCTGAAGCCCAGACAAGTAACAAACCATTTACAAGGGTGAGCATACAGGCAACTAGTCAGTTTCCTGTATTTATACATAACATTTTATACCACTTTTGTCCTCAATATGCCGACATAAAGAGAGACCACACTATATCACCTCAACATGAGCACAAGAAAAGGTTTTTTAAAGTCTGGCCAAAATGGGTGGCACAAGAGGATTCCCTCATTCTCTCTCTGGGCAAGGAGATGGGCTCCTTCTTTGAGGACTAACTTTCTTCCTAGCATTCCATGTCACTAAAAAAATCCTGCAGAAGTGGTGTGAAGGGAGGA
The DNA here is from genome assembly GCF_001447785.1 of Gekko japonicus. Lineage (NCBI taxonomy): Eukaryota > Metazoa > Chordata > Lepidosauria > Squamata > Gekkonidae > Gekko > Gekko japonicus. The sequence continues at coordinate 639,710 of NW_015172031.1, read as the reverse complement.
ATCATTGCAGTAGGGATAGCCTTGTGTTGGGGAAAACCCTTTATAATAATACAGGAAATGCATGTTGTAGTGAGGGAGCTGGGAAACACACACATAAGAAAGGGTTCATGAAAACATGTGAAGAAAGGTGAAAACTCACCCCTCTTTATTATTTTTAAATCATATGGATAAGTGTTCACCCTTTACTGTGTTAAAAAAGAGCCTCCTTAAAAAGTTACATAGCTGTGTATATATGGCAGAAGGAAGGGGCAGAATTGTAGCTTCTGTTACCAGTTGGGTTTCCAGCTGTGGGTTGGGAAATACCTGGAGATATTTGTGGTGCAGCCTGGGGAGGGTGGGGTTTAGGGAGGGGAGGAACCTTCACAGGGTATAATACCATAGAGGCCACCCTCCAAACCAGCCATTTTCTCCAGGGAAACTGATCTTGGTCATCTGGAGATCAATTGCAATAGAAGGAGATCTCCAGGCACCACTGGAGGTGCCAACCTAAAACAGAACTCAAACAAGGGAAGGAGGGCAAATGGGATTCAGAACTCAGGATATTGTATATACGGAATGGGACTGGTGAGTAAAGGCACATTACAAGTTAGTACGGGACAAAGAGATATGATGGTTTAGTCCTGGTCCAATAGCTGTCCATGTAAGTTGAACATAAGTGTGTATGTAAGGATAACAGTACTGTTGGTTAGGCTTCTGGTGGATGGGTTTGAGATCTTTAGAGCTACCACTTAAATTTCGACATAAGCCTTGAAAATGAACCCAGGCAACTGTATAGTGGTGGTGGGACTTCTCAGTTCTGTGCAAGAAATAAATAATATGCCAAAAATTTTCTTCTTCCAACTCTCATTTACTAAATACTACTACTACTACTACTATACTGTGGTGGCCCTAAACAGCAGCTAAAATGTCTTTTCAAATCCTACTCACCTTTTAAAAAAAACTTTAACTGAGGTGTGTAATGTGACAAACATTGACTGGTCTCCCCAATGCTGGGGAACAGAATATATCTGTAACAACAGGCTCACAAAATTCCTGTAAATCTGTAACTAAGAGATTTTTAAAAGAAGGAAACCCAGGAGATTTCTGTGCTTGGTTCTGCTGTGACACAAAGTTGCTAAACACCAGAGCTGCTAAACACCATAGAAGCATAACATAGTCCTGCCAAGCCCTTGCTTTCTGCCTTCTGAATTCCAAAGTTTCAAGGTTGTGGGCCTGGGTCCCTTTTCCAGTAGGTAGGGTGCCCCCCTCGGGCTTTCTACGACCCCTCCTGGGCTTACCTCAGAAGCACGCCAAAAAGGGTTGTGGTCCATCACACAAGGAGCCCTCATGCCGGTATTTGAAAACCAGGGACTGTCTTAGTGCCAATTCCCTATATAACTAGACAGGACTTATATTTCTTCCCTGAAGACATAATCCTGTTCCTTTTGGCCTGATTGGGAGTTTCAGCCTGCTACCCTGTCACTCTTTGCCAAAATCTCAAACACCAGTTCTTAGTATCTGTGTGAAAATGTACTTCAGCTGTAGCTGACACTAGACTCTGAATTCTTAGATGGAATTCTTTCTCCGGTTATGTTTAACACAGCTAGGACCAGGAGTCTTTCCCTTTATTCAAAAAGTGAACCTGTCTGACAGACTTTTTAGTCAGACTCTTCAGATATCCACTCCTTCATCTGAACGTTTACTTCACTGAATAGTAACTGCCAGCAGGGGAAGGGCAGTAATTGTGCACCTTATAAGCAACAGGAAGAGAACAAGAAAATTTCCACATTCCTGATATCAACTGTACAGGCTTTCAGTTTACATATTAGAGGTTTTATTTAGAAGAACAAAAGAATAGCTTCAGAGAAGCAGCTGGTGCTGTACAGATAATAGCCAAGGATCTGGCTTATTGGGAAGACTAGCAATGCAAACTTAAATCCTTTGCAACTCTCATCTAGTACTGTAAGATACAGAACCACATATATTTCTAGCCTTTGATCAGTGGGGCAATGGCAATAATAATAATAATCATCATCATCATCATCATCATCATCATCATCATCATCATCATCTTTCCATTTATTAATCGCTCAATCCATGCAGAGCTGCCGGCTCTGAGCGATGTACAGTTACTCATGAATATCACATGGGACTAACAATGCTTGGGGGTAAGGGAAGACAACATATATCAATTAAATCACACACATGTTTTTATCGTAGTCAACGGAGAAAGTCAGCAGCAAGGTCCAGGCGTGTTCCAGCCGCATTCCTTCCCTCGGCGACGCTTGATGTCATCAGCGTTGTCTCAGTCGCAGCGCACCACTGCCACCGTCTGGCCGAGTGGCCTATTGCAGGCTATTTCTTGCGGCGTAGTTCTTTTTCTGGCTTACGGATCTTACGCGCAGACCATCTTTTTTTTTTTTTTTTTAAATGCTTTTTTGAACTCTCCTAAAAAGGAGAGGAGGTTCGCTTTAAGGAAAAAAGGAGGGGATATAGTGGGGTAAAGAAAAGATGAGTGATGTTAATTGTTGCTGGGTTAATCTGTTAGTAAAAGTGAAACATTCTTCTTCAGCTTCTTCTGTGAGTCGCCAATCTGCTTTCATCTTAACAATTAAAAAAAATCCCTGTTAGTATATTAGAATTGTCCCAATGGTATTTTGTTAGTGTCGTTTCTTTCATCAGTGCTGGGGTTTTTTTGATCTCGGCGTACAGGATGAATCTGCCTCGCTTCTCTCTGCAACTTGTCAGCTCCTCCTCCCTCGCTTGCTTCCTGGTTATCAATTGTGAACCGTGTGCTAGTGTGCCTTTTCGCAAGCAAAGCAGACTTTGAGAATGGATATATCCGTTTTAAACATTGAGTTAATCGCTGCCATTCTCATCCGCAACTTTCCACCATCATGCACATTTTACGCTTCTCACAGTTCCGTTTAAAGTCACAGTCTTTCACGCTTTGAGTTAGTAACTGCGCCATCACCGGAAGTTCATCCTTTCTTCCTTGCTAGCTTCTTCACCCAGCGCCGACATCTTACTTTTTTGTTTATCTTATGCTTTTACATCAGAGCTTGACTTTTTCCACTTTTATGCTCATTCTGCCATCCGTTTTTCGGTCTCCCCCCCCCATGTTTCCGCTGAGAATTGTTGAGATCGAGGGTGAGAGCAACCTCTCACTCTCTCACATCGTTTCGCTGGGGGGGGGAGCTCACTCGGAAAGTTCTAACAGTTCATTCGAAGTTAAAGTCATTCGCTCTCGCTTAAATTACCAAAGGGCTTTTCTTCCAGTTTCCGTTCCCCCCCCCCTTTTCTCCGCCAAATTCGTATGGAACGAAAGTTTAAACGAGGATAGAAGGATCTTCTCCTTCTCGCATTCTTATCGCTTGGGGTGGGGGGGGTACGCGATTATTGCTTTTCGGCTACGATTGACAACTCACAGTTCCAGCCGCTCTTTTCCAATTTCCTCGCTTTTTCACTTATTCGCTTCATCACTCGGTGGCGTCCGTAGGTTCCACTAAACCCCTTACAGGGTCACTCACGCGGCGAGGTCCATAGGGGCAGGGCGAGGAAAGAGCCTCAATTTCCGACCGTTCGGCCGAGAAAGAGGCTCCCCCAAAGTGCCCTAAAGCGCCCCGGATCCGAGCTCCTCTCCCTGAGGTGCTCGTTCGGGTCTCCGCTCGTGCGGATTCCCTCCTCAACCACGGGCGGGCGAGACGCCCCGGGAGCGACCCGGGGATGTTACGCGCAGACCATCTGATTGGCTAACACAACCCACCCTCTCTAAGGAGTGGTACCCATTTTATCTACTCGCCGAAGCTTTCGAACCGCTGGGTGGACGGCGAGCTGGGGACAAAGACTGGCAGCTCACACCACTGCGAGGCTTGAACTGACAGCAGTCCTGTTCAGTTCAGCTGTTAACCAGAGAATAAATCCCCTGTGCCACCCCAAGTTTTGTGTTCAGTGGGAGTTACTGTTCAGTAAAGTAACAAGTGGGTATCTATCTATCTATCTATCTATCTATCTATCTATCTATCTATCTATCTATCATCTATCTATCTATCTATCATCTATCATCTATCTATCTATCTATATCTACTATATCTATATATAAAGTTAAACCAAATGAGATGGGTCAAACTTTGTTGGTCATATTCTAAACATAACATAGACTTGGATGGCCCAGGCTTGCCTGATCTCATTTGAAGCTAAGCAGAGAGTCAGCTTGGTGTAGAGATTAAAAGCAGTGGAATCTAATCTGGAGAACTGGGGTTGATTCCCCACTCCTCCACATGAAGCCAGCTGGGTGACTTTGAGTCAGTCACAGTTCTTTCAGGACTTTCTCAGCCCTATTTACCTCACAGAGTGTTTGTTGTAGGAAGAGAAAGGGAAGGTGATTGTAAGCCACTTCGAGACTCCTTTGGGTAGTGAAGAGTGGGGTATATAACCAACTCTTCTTCTTCTTTCTATTTAGTCCTTGGATGGGAGACCCCCAAGAAAGTCCAGAATTGCTGTGCAGAGGGCAGGCAATTGCAAACCACCTCTGTTCTTCTTTTGCTTTGAAAACCCTATGGGGTTGCCATATAGTCAGTTGCGACTTGACAGCACTTTCTACCACCATTTTAGATTAAAGAACCTGACAAGCTGGGCATGATGGCTTGAGCCCACCCTGTCATATAACTTTCACACACAGATACACACACACAATAGCCTTCTTGGTGTAGATTTGCCCATATGTTCACTAGGATTGTACCCGCTGGCCATACCCCCTGACATCTGCTTGTTCAGCTGAATGTCTGTAGAGAGCCCTTGTATATGTGCCGGTTTGTCCAAACAATTGGGAGTGCTACAAAATCAGGACACTAACTGTCCAGCAGAGCTGATGTGCCTGCACTTGTACGCATTTAGGGGCTACAGAATTTAAGGGAATGTGTATCCATTATGGATGGGACCCAGAGCCCTCGGAGGGGGCTCATAGCCTGGAGCATGAGAGGTGCCACTCCCAAGGCCATGGCTGGGGGATTGAGGCTTGGAATGGATCTTGCCCCCCCCCTGTGTGAGCTCAGCAAACTGCTAGTGTGAGATAAATGAACTGTGCTTGGGTTTCAACCTCCTCATCCATTTTTTTGCTGCAGACACCACCTGAAGGCAGATCCAGTTGTTACATACACATCGGTGTTCCATTGGTATTTGCTACTGCAGCCATATAAAGTTCAAATGACAGACACACTTTTAAAAAGAACCTTGTTACTGCATCATGGGGCTTCTGACTATGTAAACATTTTTCTCCACACTTTGGGTTTACTTTGAAAAACTCTGGTATAGTGTTGATAGGTCTACAGACAAGTCTGCAGAATAACATGCATAAAAACCTGGAGTCTCGTTTTCATTACTTCACATCACTATTGTCTTTGCTTTGCATTCTTTTTGTTTGCCTCATCATATTGTTTTTAGCCCATCCATGTTCTTATTTCTACAACAAAACAACATGTACATCCAGAACAACAGTTATTTCTGTAGAGTACGAAGATGCCTAAAAATGCCACCCTAAGGGGCAAAACTGTGTTTTCCTTTGATAAGTTAGAGTGGTGCTGATTTAATACAACCCACAGGGGCATCTTTCAAAGAAGAATACAGTCTGTTATTTTAACCTGTAATTGAAGCATCCTCATCCCACCACTTATACTCTAGGTCAGTGTTTCTCAACCTTTTTCCAACTGTGGTCCCCTTCCGACCTTGTTTCCTTCCTGTGGCCCCCCTGTCCTATCGGTATAAAGGTAGCTATTTTATATGCCAATAAAGGTGTTGTACTTGAAGGTAGCTATTTCAATGTTTTGTTTGTAAATTGCCAAGGAACAAATAAGCATAAACAGTCACACAAAATACACACATGCAGTTCTTATTTGGAAACTGAATTTTTATTATTATTATTATTATTATTATTATTATTATTATTATTATTATTATTATTATTATTATTATTATTATTATTATTACATTAGGCTTCTATACCGCTCAGACCCAAAGGTCTCAGAGCGGTTTACAATTGTGCTGCAAGCTCAGCGAGTTCCTAATTCTATGGCCACATTTTTTTCGAGGCGTGGGGGCAAGCAAGGTGATACTATTACCCACCAGCACCCGGGTGGGTTTCACTGCTCTTGGCTCTCCTCGGCGGTCCACTGGGTCCACTGGGTCAGCGTGCATCTGCGGTCAGTCTTTTTTCCCGGCGTTGATCTTTTTTGGTGCACGGCCCGCAGTAGCCCTGGCACAGCTCTGTCCGTGTTCGGCTCCGCTGTGCCTGCGCCGCTCACGTTGCCGTGCGCTTCTCCGTCGCTCCGCCTCCACCGTCGATGGACGCTGAGTGCTGGGCGCTGTTGGCTCCATCGGCCACCAGGGATCGCCGCTTCGCGCTGCCACACCGCCACTGTCACCGCCGCTGCCATTGCTGGAACCATCGCCGCCGCCACTGCTGCCGCCGAAACTCCACCATGTCCCCACATGGAAGAGGGTGCTCCCTACCCTTTTAAGGGTAGGTACCCATTTATCTACTTGTATTTTTTATTTAACTTTCGAACCACTGGGTGGGCGGGAGCTAGGACTAGGGCCGGGTGCTCACCCCGGCCGCGGTGGGTCTCGAACAGCCGTAGGGCTGTTCGCTATGATGTTACATGCAAGTGTTGTTATTGCTTGCACCACCGCTCCCTTTTTACAATTTTTTTTTTTTACAAATTTACAAAAAAATACCCCACAAAAAGAGAATACAAGGAGACTTCTGGTTTTGGTGAATCATTGATGTGCATGTTTCATTGAGCTCTGATTAATGCAACCCATGATCATAGTGGTTGGGAGGGGTACCGGATGATTCCAGTCCCCCCCAGAGCCCTCGGAGGGAGCTCGTAGCCTGGAGCATGAGAGGTGCCACTCCCAAGACCATGGCTGGGGGATTGAGGCTCCTCCTTGCCCCCAACAGGTCCCACAGCTGTGAGACCAGCAATGGTGACTGAGATGCACACTGGGACAAGCAAACAGGAGATCTAGCACTTTAAATCCTTCCCTACCTTATTGACGCAAGCAGCTGATGAAGCGTGAGCCATGTGCTTTTAAATCAGACAAAAATCTAAGCGGACAGCTTCTCCCAAACACTCAAGTTTAAAAGCAGAGGGAGTTGAGCTGAGCTCATCCTAGGAGAAAAAAGCAGCAACTGTAAGAGACAGAGGGGGGGAAGCTGACTGGAAAACATTGTATGGCACAAATTGAGTGTAGATTGGTTAAAGAGCGAGATCTAGCAAACCTACAAAGACTTTTTTGAACTTTCTCCTAATGTAAACAATGCTGCATTGGGCTGAAAAAATGGTGCTGAAAATGAGACCTTCTCCTTAAGGAACTGCTAGCTCAGCAGCATCGGCTTCCAAACTAGAAGCAACCATAGACTTTCCAAACATGTTAACCACTGCACTGTGCCCTCTACTGGACCAGATGACCCATCTTAATAACAACTTTGAGACTCTCCAAAAACAACTAAAATAAATCAATATAAAATAAGATAATACAGCAAAGTCTGTGAGAAAAGTTGATGCTAAAACAAAAGCATTGAATCAGAGACTAGAGGCAGTGGAAAAAGAGAAAGCCTCTGATAAACAACAGCTGATACAAATGGAAAAATCATCATATATCCTGAGATTTCAAGGTATCCTGGAACAAAAAGGAGAAAACGTCAAGGAGATTCTATGAGATGCCCTGCACCAGTAGTAGAACTTAAAGTGGAATTTATACAAAGCAAAATGGATGTGGTCTATCGGACTTATTCAGATTACATCAAGAAAAATAAACTACCTGGTGAAATATTTGTGAAATTCTCTGAGAGGTCTACCAGAGATGTTATACTCTAAGTGACTAACAGGATTACTCTAAAAATCAAAGGTGAAGAAATGAAATTTTTAAAAGACATTCCATTTGAGATAAGAAAAAAGAGACAACAATATAAAAAATTGACAACTTTTCTACAGAAAAAATCCACTCCCTACAGATGGATTTTACCAGAGGGTCTTACCTTCAACTTCAAAGAGAAAAAAGAAAAAATAGATTCTGTTACAAAAGCTAAAGCATTTTTGGAGCAGCATCAAAAAACAGAAAGGAAAAGGAAAAGTGGAGGACAACAAGGCAGAAGAAGAGTGTAGCGGAAGTGGATCAGGAAGTAATACCAGTACACCAGGCAGTTCCTTAGGAGAAGACTCTGAATCTGATATGAGAGTAGCCGCCCCCAAACTCCTTAAATTCAGATGGGAATATGATAAAGATAAACCTAAGGGGGAAAAGAACTAAAAATGAATCAACTCCGAAAGTTTAATACTACTTAGTTTAATATACCAGAATACACTTATTTGGCTAATATTGTTTGTACTGGAATACATTTGAAACAGTTAATCTCACTCTTCATCTTCTATAATGTTAAAGCTATGGGAAATTTTGAAAAAAGCAAATTTTTGTCATATCAGATCCCTGTTTAGCTGTATGTTTTAGTTAGTCTTTCCATACAACACAGCTAATAAACAACAATGTTCACATACAAGGGAGAACAAAGCCTCTACCACCATTGCACAAGATGCATAGAAGTGCAATGAAGAATGTCATGTGTTGGGTTTTCAGTCCTCTGAAGATACTAATTGTATTCCAAAATGAAACCTGTGTTTACATGAAAAGTCAGCACGGGGTCACAGCTTCAATAAAACGTTTGCTTGTCACTCCTTTCCAAGGTATCAGCCCAAGACCAATGTTATCACACCACAGGGCAATAAATCAGCCCAAGAGAAAACTGCAGCACTACAATGAGTTTATGGCTCTCAGTTGTAATCTGCCATTTCAAAAACTCTTTGTCAAAACTCCAGTATTACTTTCAAGAAAAAGTTTACATGTAAAGCAGTACCAATCTTTGTTCTGGTATCTTGCTCGCAGGCTAGCATTTGTTTGTAAATAGAACATGTTTTACTTATCCTTATACTATTACCCAGAGGTTTTTTTGTGTGTGTGCGCAGATACATATTTCCACCAACAGGGGGCTCACTCTCCCCCAACAGCTTTTCCTACATAGTCAGTTCTAACTGGCTTTGTCAGTAAAAGGGTGGGGGAAGGGCCCTTTCCAGGCCTCTTTTGGCCTTTCAGGGAGGGAGGGAGGGAGGGAGGGAGCCTTGGGGCCTGACCTCACAAGAGTTGCCAGTGCCAGGCTGGGGGATTTCTAGAGATTTTGTGGTGGACTCTAAGGAGGGCTGGGTTTGGGAAGGGAGAGGCCTCAGATGGGTCATACACAAAGCGGGTGTATGACTGTGCAATCCACCAGTTCGTGGAGTTTAGGCAGGAGGTTGGGTATCCTAGCACATGGCCAGTACCCATGGAACATCTTTTGCATTTTTTGGTGGAGTTAAAAGGTAAGGCTTTAGCAGTTAGCTCAATCCAGGGGTTGCTCTCTGTGGTGGCTTTTGCCAGCAAGGTGATTTTCAAATTTGCAGGCTGTTGGAGCGCTGGACACACAAAGCTGAGGTGCAGGTTGACCGCAGACAGCCTATATCACATTTGGTTCTTCGGGGCCTGCAGGCTACTTGGAAGGATGTTTGTGCATCCAGTTTCGAGGCCTGTTTATTTTATGTGGTGGCCCTGGTTACATTTTTTTGGGCTTTCTGCATAAGTGAGCTGCTGGCTCAGTCACAGAGTGACAAGTCCGGTCATGCTCTGTGCACTCAGGATGTTTGATTAGTACCCAACAAGGCATACATTACATTGCGACACTCCAAGACAGACCAGTGGCGGCTGTGATCTGTGGTCATGCTTGGTGCGTGTTCTGAGAAGGAGTTGTGTCCAGACTCTGCATTGTCGGCCTGCATGGCTGTCAGGGGGCTGGACCACGGCTTGCTGTTTCACCACCAAGACTCGAGCCCCTTAACCAAATATCAATTTTGGGCAGTCATTTCCAAGGCGTTGGGAAGACTTGGGCTGTTGGGGGGTACAGTTTTGAACCCATTCCTTCCGTAATGGTGCTGCGTCTATGGCAGCAGCTATGGGTCCCCCCCCCATGACATTCAGAGGTTGGGTAGATGGCATTCTTCAGCCTACAGGTCCTATGTGCATCCCATAGCTGGACCACGAATTTGTGTTCCATTGCTCTCTGTTTTCATGTTGCAGGTTCTGTTGTTCAATGGAAGAGGAAGAGAATTCTCATCTGTGGGCACAGTTTTGTGTTCTGGGCTGCTCATCATGCAAAGTGGATGCCCATTGGCTTGCAGCTTGGTCTCAACTGGTGGGCCACAGTCTAGTGGTTAGGGTGCCATGGCCTGCAGTGGCCTGGCTTGTTACAGTTTGATGGGAGGGTAGCTTTTCCTCCTCATGTTCTAGTTATTCATTTGGATGGCAATGGTTTGGTCCTGGTCAAAGGAAAAGCATTGATCATGCAGGCCCAAGCTGATTTTCAACTTATTAAGGGTCAGTGGCCAGAGACCCTGATTGTTTGGTTGGCCATGGTGCCACTTTTGGTTTGGCATGGGGTTGGGGATCCCGTGACCATTGATCATGCATGTCGCAAGGCTAACCATGAAATACAGGCTCTTGAGGGTGGTTTTGGCCAATATTGGCCTCACCCAGGTATACACACCAACGTTGCTGGCATGTAAAGGAGTGATGGTATTCACCTGTCAGATGTAGGTATGGACATTTTTCTTGAAGATTTACAGCAAGGGCTGCGGGAGGTCTTGGGCCTCCCGGGGAGTGCAAGGGCCTAAGCAGAGGTCTGGCCTTTGTGATGGCAGGGTTGTGTTCAAATAGAGAATGTGATCTGGTGAACGCCAGCTGACACCCCTTCTTTGGGGTCTAGGGGTCTTGTTAGTACAGTTTTTGGACCATGTGGTCCAGGGCAGGGAAAGCAGACTTCCTAGGGAACCACTTTGGATACACCCTCCCTTTGAGTCTTGCATCTTGGGGGCGGAGTTTCAGGGTGATTTCCTGCGTGCTGTGCCAGCCAGATGTGAGCCATAGCCATGGCAAGGGAGAGGTCTTGGTGACCTCTGGCCTTGACCATACTTCATAACATTTTAGCCCTTGCCATTTCAATTAATATTAATAGTTAAATAATGTGGCCCATTAGTTAACTCAATTCCTGGGTCTGTCTCATTATTCCAGCTTGGGGGGCAACTCAACTCACCTGGCTGCCTGCCCTTGCAGCAGTGTAGTTGGGGAGCTGCTTTTGCCCCCTTGTGAGGAGAGTGCGTCAGGCTTCTGTGGCAAAAGCCACTTCTGGGATGTTGCTGGGAATGGGGCAGGAAGTCTTCTAGGCTAGCCCCGCCCTGATCCTCAGTCTTTGCCCTGTTCTCAGCCCACCCTCCTGCCCGGTAGGCAGTACAGGCTTTGTCTGGACACCTGTTTCTGGGGGGCAGGTAGGAATTTTTTCACCCCCACCAACTTGGCTATGTGTGGAGGGGTGTTTTCATCTACCTTGTACTGTGGCAGTGGTCTGAGAAATTGGCCTGTTGTTAAATAGGTTGATCACTTTACAGGTTGGCAGGGCTGTGTTCAAATAGAGAATGTGATCTGGTGAGTGCCAGCTGACACCCCTTCTTTGGGGTCTAGGGGTCTTGTTATTACAGTCTTTGAGCCATGCAGTCTAGAGCGGGGAAAGCAGCCTGCATATGGAACCACCCCAGATACACTCTCTGTCATGGGTCCTGGCTCAGCCGAGGCTGACTGTTCCTCAGACGAGGAAGAGGCACAGAGCAACCCAGCCTCCTCTGGAGTCAGCCCCAAAGAGGAACCTTTGCCAGCACCTGAGGAAGGAGAGGCTCCAGCATCTGGGGTGCAGTTGGAGGAAGAGCCTGCCCCAGCACCCCTAGTTGGAGACACCTCAAGGAGAGAGTCCCCACTTAGCTCACCTGAATGTCCCAGATGCAGGGCACGCCAGTGTCTGGAGGTGCGAGAGAGATGGAGGAGTGCCAGACTTCAGCTGTTGCAGAGGCAATGTGAGGGGAAGCGGCCTGCCCTTAAGTGACCCGCTCAGAGGCCACTCGAAAAGGAGTCATCAGAAGATGAGGGGAACCCTATTAATGCCACCATTTTGGCATGCCTTGAGGCTCTTAAGAAGCAGTGTGGTAAGCCTCCCCTGGTACCTGATGCTCCGTCCGGGGCTTAAAAAGCTAAATCCAAATCTGCTTCTTCATTCCAGGCTAAAGTGTTGGCGCGCTTGGCTATGTTGGAAGACCGTCAGGGTCCTCGGGTGAGAGTACGGCCAGTACAGCAGTTACACCACAGCAAGCCAGTGGTCAACAGGGCAATTAAGTGCCAGACGAGTGCCAGTTGGAGGTGTACAAGGGACCGCTGTCTCAGGAAGGTAAGGACGGCAAGGTCCCCCAGGATGCAACTCTGTGGCCGTGGGGCCCTGGGAGTCAGGGTAACACAGGGTCATCGGCCAAGCAGACTACAGCAGGCACATCCTCGGTGGAGGCAGGTTAGCAGGGTTCACCTCCACCGCATGGTTGGTGGGGTGTGCCACCCCCTCCATACCCATACTCACCGAGTGGGTGGCCTGGCTGGTCAGGTCTGGCCCCAGGGGGGTACACATATGAACAAGTTCCAGCGAAAACCTTGCCTAGTGGATAAGATTCTCAAAGGGGACTTTATTGATGTCTTTAGCCTCTTATTTAGGGAAATGGAGAAAAAAGACAAAGAGGATTTGGACGAGCACGATAAAGAGCGCCTTAAGAAGTGGAGGGAGGATAGGACTTGGGCTAATTGGCACCCAGAATTCCTGATTTAGATGGGAATCATAGTTTGCCATTAGCCCTGGCGGGCCTTGCCCATGCTGCAATATATGGATATCATATACAAGGCATATACGGGTTTCACAGGGCTTGCCTGGTTGGAGTACGATGAGGGCTTCCGTATGAGGGCAGCCATGAATCCTTCATTGAGGTGGGACCAGATTCATCCTCATTTGTGCCTCTGGTCTATGGCCTCTTCTCGGCCAGTAGTTGGAGATCATTCAGATAGCAGCCACTTGGTTCATAGGCTTCAAGGGCAGCCTTCTACCAAGGGCAGGCCCCTCAGAAGCACCCTCTCTACTGAGAATTCACCTCACAAGGCACGTGCAGTAGGAAGGGTTGTTCCTTTCGACAAGAGTGCCCACTGTGCACAGGCCCCCATCCATTGTCTGGCTGCCCCAAATCGAGAGCCAGGTCTGATACTCGGGGTGGGAAATGCACCCCGGGGGGAGGTGGCCAGCATGGCACTGCTGAGAAAGGGTCCTAGTTCTATCATAGTGCAAGTGTTAGCACACTTGTTGCAGAACTATCCAAAGGGATGGTGGTTATTTGTTAGAAGGGTTTACGTTGGGTTTTAGTATCCCCTATCAGGGTGTTAGGAGGCCTTACTGGGCCCCTAATCTCAAGTCCCTTAAGGGGATGGAGGATGTTGTGCACCAAAAAATTCATATGGAAGGCAAGGAGGGAAGAGTTTTGGGCCCCTTCAGGCACGTCAGTAATTTGTTTCCTTTCGGCAGATGGTTGGCCTACTTCAGGTTTGGCCCATCACAGTTCCCCAATTAATACAGTTCTGTTCTGTTTAAAGAAGAAAGGGCTGTCAGTTTGCTCAGTTAGGGGCAAACTGTCCTCCCTTGCCTATGCCAGTAATGCTGCAGGCTGCGAGGACTGTACTGGAGATTTTCGCATCAGGAAGATGCTTGAGGGTTGGTCCAGGGAAGGAGGTTCCAGGGAGGACAATCAGGAGTCTTTGACTACGGCTGTGGCCAAGCCTTTGTTCCGACACATATGAAGCTTCTCTTTTCCACGCGGCAGCATTAGTCGCATTTTTTGGGGCACTGCAAGTCAGCGAGCTTGTAGCTGCCTCCCAGCAGGAAAATCTGGTCAGGCCCTTTCTTATCGTGACCTTAGCTTGGCAGGAGACAGGGTGAAGATCACTATTGGGCGGTCTAAGTTGGACCAGCAGGGCAAAGGCTTCGTTGTGGAGCTGGGACAGTGCTCGGATCCTGAGCTGTGCCCCGTTTTGGCCTTACACCAAACCCTATGGAAAATGTAGGATGACCCATACTACACACCTAAACTTCTGGCTTCAGATTGTGTTTCCTCCATTCCCAAGCCTTAATCAGGACTTCTTATGTCTGGCTGCGGTCACACACACGCTAAATAATCCACTTTCAATGCAGTTTGGTGTAGTGGTTAAGTGTGCGGACTCTAATCTGGGAGAACAAGGTTTGATTCCCCACTCCTCCACTTGAACCTGGCTGGATGACCTTGGGCAAGCCATAGTTCTGACAAGAGCTGTCCTTGAAAAGGCAGTTCTGGAAAGAGCTCTCTCAGCCCCACCTACCCCACAGGGTGTCTGTTGTGGGGAGGGGAAGGGAAAGGAGTTTGTAAGACGCTCTGAGACTCTGAGTGAAGGGCGGGGTATAAATCCCATCTCCTCCTCCTCCTCCTCTTCTTCTTCTTTCCAACTGGACTTTGCCAGAACACAGAGTAAAATCCATTTGGCAAGTGCATTGAAAGTGGATTGAATGTGAATGATTTAGTCAGTGTGATCGTAGCCTCTGTGTTCTAAAGGCTTTCATTCAAATTACTGGTAGCTGCAGATAACGATATTTAAATGAAAAAGCTTGAAAGCTTGAAAAAGGAAAAGGAGCCCCCCCCCCCGGTCTCAGTTTTAAGATTTATATTAAACTAGTGAAGTTTAATATAATATTCTGAGGTTCAGGCGTGTATTTTCCTAGTATTTAATCAGTTTGTGTATGTAAAAGAAATAGAAACCTCATTTTACCTGACCACAGTGAAAATTTGAGATTCCACTACCAAGCTACTGGATATAATTCTTGTTGGAACATTTCCAAACTGAAGTGTGATCACCTACTTCCTCTGGATTTGTGGACATGTTGCTCTTATACATAACTATATTATAGAGCACTGACAGCCTCATGGTTGGCTTCAGCTCTCAAAGAGATTTTATCTGGCCTCTTGATGGCACTACTAAATTTTAGTCAAGATGTGGCAAAACATTTGCCAGTAGGGAAAAAAAGAAATATTTTCAAGATAATAAGAGACAGAGCTGGTTCACTCTGAGGCCCGTAGCCAGGATTTTTTAAGTCAGGGGGCACTTAAATTTCTTAGGGGGCACTGGTTAATCAATTTAATCTGTGGGAGAAGGCCAAGACACCCTGGGCTAGATGGGAAGTCAGGGGGGCCTTGCCAGCAAGTCAGGGGGCCCAGCCCCAAGATGCCCCACTGTAGCTATGGGCCTGTTCACTCTTCAGTGTTAACGCTCTCATTTAATTTTGTTTGTAGTGTCCCAGGTAGCCTGTGTACACATGCTCTGAAGCCAGTATTTATAAAGCCTGGCTACACATAAGGTCAGTACGTTTGCATGGCAATATAAACTCTCCCCTCCCCTGAATCATTCTCTGAAGAGTAAAGTAGCCCTTGAGAACACAGACAATGGCCACCCCTGCTCTAGATTGCCACATATTTCTGGCAGGTGTCCTTTCTTACCCTGTCTATATATTTTTGTCTCAAAACAGAGGCTGTCAGACAGACACATTTCTTTTTATCAAAGGCAGGAACTAGGGTTGCCAGCTCTGGGTGGGAAAATATCCGGAGATTTGGGGTGGAGCCTTGGGTGAGTGGGATTTGAAGAAGGGAGGGAGTTTAGCAGGGTACAATGCTGTTAAATAGTGGGTTCCATGGATGAGCAGCCTTGAGTCTAGTGATCAGCTCAACTTTGTGATTTCAGCAAGAGCAAGACAAGACTCCAGAGCCTCAGCTCTGTTAAATAGCATGAAATTGCCACAACCAAGCACACCCCACTCCCAATTATTGGCTCTTTTTGTAGCAGGAACTCCTTTGCATATTAGGCAACACACCCCTAATGTAGCCAATCCTCCAAGAGCTTACAGTAGCCCCTGTAAGAAGAGCTCTGTAAGCTCGTGGAGGATTGGCTACCTTAGGGGTGTGTCGCTTAACATGCAAAGGAGTTCCTGCTACAAAAAGAGCCCACAACATTACTACTAGACTGGTTACTTTCAGAAGCCTGGTAGGCTATTGTTCTTGTGCTCCAACCTCAGCCAGTCTGTGGGGTGATTCAATCAGAGATGATTCAATCCCAATACATAACAAATACCATATTCTACCCTCCAAAGCTGCCATTTTCTTCAGGGAATGACCTCTGTTGTGTGGAAATCAGTAGTAGTAGGGTGAGATCTCCAGGCCCCACCTGGAGGCTGGCAACCTTAACAGGAACACTTTTGATTTCACAAGGCAGAGCTAGGGGCAGGAGCCAGGCAGTTTGAACCAAAGCTGTATCCACTCAATCAGGGGAAGAGGCTTGGTAAGCAACATTTGGCAGAATCTGAATGGCATTTGGATCAATTTATTCATCTAATAGAATATGGTTTTTAACAGAAAAATACCAGTAAACCCTCTTCTGTTCTTTTAGCTAAGCCCTCATTGGCATCTGCATGTAGTTATTTGGATACAATCATTTTGCTCTACATAGCAGTAAGCTATAACTGTTTGCAACTTTTGAGGAGCAAGCATTTTCTCCCTCTCTTTAAAATGTGCCTTCATGCCTACAGCTCATGTAAAAATCAGGAAAGTCATAAAATTTCATTAAAAATATGGCATGTATGAAGTACCCCTTATTTGCATCATGCATCTTTCCACCTCTTTGTGACAAAGCCAAAAAGACAACACAGCCTCTCAGTACCCGTAAGCTTTATTAAAATATGTGCTTCTTCAGCTTTAAATTAAATTAAATTAAAAGTAGTTCAGCTCATACAGAAATAGCATCAAAGTGAGGAAATGAGAGGATTACAAAACAAAGAAATAACATAAAATATTATGAATGTAGGAAAGAAGATTTTTTTTTGTTAATAAAAAGGCATTCATATCTCTTTTGGCAGGCCTTTCAGTTTTACCTAGCAGCAAGTGTGCAAGTTCATTGTTTGTCTTGTTGTGGCATGAAATAAGCCTTGGGAGCATTGTTGAAAAGTTGAATTCTTTTTTGCTTTTCAACCATGGAAGTTTTACATTTTACACTCCTCAATACATTACAGAACCTGGGTATTCTGAAGCACTGTTTTGTCATGTCAGAGTAACTCACATGTGTATTTGGGCCTCAATCCAGCCTTGCATTACAGGAAAAGCAGTAACAAGCTAGAAACCAGTGTTTGCCTTTAAGTTGTGTGAAACAGTATGTGTATTGCAACTGTAAGCCCCTGTTGAAGATTCTAGACTAGAATGACCTCCCCAAGGGTTGCAGGAGTGCCCCTTTATGAACGGTTGCTTTTTATTCTTCTGCTGTTTTATCAACTGTATATGACAGCTCAGTATGATATAATGGATGCCCCCATTTCAGCTCCATGTCATCTTATAGGACAGAGGCCATGGCTTCAAGATGTTTCCAAGTGTTAATGTTTTAAATAGCAAAGCTAACACAAATCTTGGCCAGGTCCAGCTATCATGTACTATGAAACTGATCCACCCCAGACTTCAAAAAGACACAACAGCTGCAGACACACTGGTGGCTTGGCATGTTATGGTGGTGCCTCAAATTGTACCAGTTCAAAGTGTAGCAGAGCATTCCATCCAGGGCCCCAGTCACACGGGCCGGATAATGCGGGGGGGAGGTGGGGCTTTTTGCACCGCCACAATTAGAGCCACCATAACGCGATCCCATGCATTGGCAGCATGCTACGGTTCCTTCCTTCTGCACCTGCGCAACAATGAGGGGCCGGAGGGAAAAGCCGTGGCCAGCGTGATCACACTGAGGGACTCTAGTACCTCCAAGCAGATAGTTTTTAATCGCGCATTTTCGGCGGTACACCATGGGTTTGCCACGGGTGTGCTACACTTCCCAGATGTTGCAGTGTGATCGTGCCCAGATAATCCACCATGCACTCGTCGCTCTCCCACCCCAAATCCTTCCTGTGAACAGGGCCCAGACCACACACCCTGTGGTGAGTTACCCACATGGTCGTCCCATGGGGGGTGGGCATCCACATTAGCATTGCCCTTCAACCATGGGACGAGCTGTAAGGATGGGTTTTATTTAAATACTAGTAATAAGGTCCATTGTGGACAGAAATGAAACGAGCTCTAGGAAGAGGGCCTGGGAAAGTGCGCCGGCCTGCAGCAGGTGGTAGCTGGAGACCTCCTGGGGATTACAAACAGTCTCCAGGCAACAGAGATCAAGTTCCCCTGGAGAAAATGGGTGCTTTGGAAGGTGAACTCCATTATATTATACCCTACTGAAGCCCCCTCTCCCCAAATCCCACACCCCCTCAAGCTCCACTCCCCAAATCTCCAAGTATTTCCCAACCTGGAGCTGGCAACCCTAAGAACAACACAGATCAAAGCACGTCAAACTGGAGCAGGTGGAGAGGGTGTTCCTCGGGGCAGGTTGTGGCCAATGCTCCCTCTAAGCTTTGGAGTCTTGTGAGCAAAAATTCTTTGTGAGCCACTGTTATTAAAGTTGTGAGTGAGCGATTTGGCTACTGCATAGTTTGCTCTGGAGCCATCCTTCCTGAGCTAAGAGAAATGTGTGAGCCGGAGGCTAAAAAACTGAAACTAGCCCACAGTAACTCAGCTTAGAGGGAACACTAGTTGTGGCCTACCTGCATTTCAGTGAGCATTTTAGTGAGAGCTCAGTGGTTTAAGTGGCACTTGCAGAGTTAACTGGGAAAAGAAAAGAGAAGCACTGAAATCAGGAAATATAGATGCCCGCTGTGCAATGTTTTTGCCCTCCATGGCACTGTAATGACAACATGCTTTATTTTCAAGATGTGCTGACTGCAGAAGCACGTTATGCATTTGGACACTGCTTTTTAGTGCTTAATTAGAAACAAAACACAGCTAACTATATATTCTACTTCCTCCATGGTCTTGCCCCCCCCCACTCTATTCTGATGGTTGGCTCCTAGCACCCACTCCTGAAAAGGGCAGGATGGGCCATTCCTTCATTAATGCAGAGTCACAGGGCTTCCATGAGTGACTTGGTAAAGCAGACAGGAGTTGGCAATAGCATTACCCACAGGGCTTGACTGATTTACTCTGGAGTAGTCCTGCCATCATCCACAACTGTACCCCAGTGTAAGTGAAAGCAATCGCCCCAACATTTCCCCTTCAATTAGGCATTTGTGGTGCACCTTGGCCCATCCTTAAACTCTTCTGCTCACCAGGAAATTATTTCTGTGTCTCCCATACTGGAATTGCAGAAGAGCCTCTTGAAATCCCATTTACATTTCTTTCTACCACCAGAACTGCTAGCAAAATGTCCTACCACGACGTTCTAGAGATAGACAAAAATGTCTCCTCCTCCCACAGCAGTTTTTTGTCTATGCATCTATCCTATCCTGAAAGCCAGCTTTTGCCCTGTGACTCTGGTTTAAGTTGAGCAGCCCACATACCACAGCTTGAAGTGCTGTTCAGCCGGGCCGGGCAGCGGCTCGGCAGCGACGGCCTCCTCCAAGGGGTGCGAGAAGAAGGGCTCATTGGTGGTGCCCGCCTTTGCCATGGCCAGCTGCGTGTCTCCTGCAGCCCACACGATGCAGCCTGGTGGCTGCTGCCTCCCAATAACAGGGTAGCTAAGGGTGCATTTGAGGGCAGCGATGGTGGCTAGCTAGCCATTCACTGAGGGCCACCTGAGAGGGGCTGCCTGCAAGCAAGATGCCCTGCAGGGAATCTCCTGTCCCTCGCTGCCTGCCTGACTGCCCACCCGACTCCCTCTCCTCCTGCAGGAGCTGCTTTGGAGCTATTGCGGAGGGACCGGCCTGTGCCCGCCTCCAGCGCCACCCACCCCCACCTCCAGTGCCACTGAGAGCCCGGCCAAGGGAGGGCTCAGCCTCATCACCGCACTCCTGCCGGAGCGTCCATCCCACATATTGGCTCCCAGCACACTGAGGCTGAGACGCTGGGCACCGCTTGTGTGGATGGAAATCAAGCAACACAGTCAATGGATAGAGAGACCTTGTGAGTGACCCATCTGGCAGCCAACTGATTCTGGCGTACATTGAATGTTGCCACACGAAAATGCTTTTATATATAAAGACAGGAGAAATGGATGGATACGCATATAGGCAGCAACTAAAAAAAGTGGTGGCAGAAACGGATCTGCTAGTTCAGACGTCCCTTCTGGGTTCCTTTTGCTGCAGGAGAGTTCAGGTGTCAGAAAACCCAGAGAGAACCCTGAACAACCCATTCATACTGGACTTTCCCTGGTATCTGTTTATTCCACTTCCATTGTGGAACAGCATGGGCTGCTGATGACTGCGCCAAGGGAGACGGATGTTCTTGTCTGGAGCGGCCCATTTATTCTGCTCAGGTACTGCTACTATAGCACCACAAACTGCACATGTGACCGTGGCCAAGGAGTCTTTTGTACCCCAGAAGAGTGTTTAAACTTTGGCACTCAAATCCTTCTAATGGTAAAACCCAATGCTGGAGACATTAGGCAAATAAGAAATATGCATCCTTTAGAACAGCTGAAATTGTTCAAATAATTTGGGATATTTTTAATACATGTCTGTCAAGGACAACTTAAGGCTCAAAGAAGGGATGTGATAGGAACACTAAGGGATGATACCTAAAGGATTGCAATAGAGGACTTGCAGTATCACAAAAAGACTACTGATCGCATTGCAGTCTGAACTGCAGCAGATAATTGCAGAGGATGCACAAAGGGTGCCAGACCAATGCAGCATCACAAGCCATGGCATCAAACTTGTGTGGCAGAGATGATACTCGCATATTATAAGGCTGTGTAACTGACTGGCATCAAGCTGTCACACTGCCAGACTCAGAGATTATATATATGAGAATGACTCATCTTAATTTACATTAATATTAAGTCCTGTTAACTGGGTTTTAAGATGACAGAGACTTGCAAGCTGATGTATTAACCTGTTTCTGTGGCTTTTTTTCTAAATTTGAGAAATTATTTGGGCAAAAATGATCAATATCTTGAAAAATTGCTTTTCTCTAGAAAATTTTAGTAGGTGAAAAACTTGGGGACTGAATAAATTTGCACTCTTCAATATGCTGTTAATTTCTCAAACATGGTATTTTGTGCTCTCTGGCATTAGCTTCAGGGGTTCATTACTGGCCCACAACTCTTTTTTCTGGTTGAATGAGCTAGGAAACCACAGTTTCTGTGGCTGTTGTTTTTCCTGTTGTGGTCACAGCCAGTTGAATCTCTATATAAGGTGATTTCTGTATTTGGGATGAATCAAGCTCTCAAAAGGACCTCAGACAGAAGAGCTGCTGTGAGGCAGAGCGAGCCAGCTTTGTCCAATGTTACATTCTCAAATGACCTAATAGCTATTTTCCCTTCTTTGTTTGGGTGATGATAAAATGTTTACCCAGATGTTTTACAGCACAAGATCCTGCCAAAAAAGGGCTTAAGGCTAGAGATGGAACATTCTGAGTTGAGACAGGAGGCTGAGAGGATTGGTTGACTGTTGTGATCAGTGACCTTAGAACCTCTTGTGCTTAATTGTGTGTATGGGGGTGGGGGTGAGAGAGAAAGAGGCTTCATTTTTCTCTCTCTCCCTTCTGTTGACTCTTCAGTTCAGCCCAGCTGTCACTAGGCTCTGATAGAGAAATCTGAGCTAATACAAAGCTTTATGGAGGCAACAGGTGGATAATTTGGGGGTGGAGGAATAAAGCCCTTCAAAGTATAATGAAGATACTTTATTGTAATTAGTTTGGGTATTTGATCTTCTTTGCAAAACATCTAGGTTTAGAGTCATGTTCAGACAAGACTGCATGCCACTCTTCAGTAAACGACTAATGGCCTAATCCCATTGGTTTGCTTTAGATCAGTAGTACAGGCAAGAAAAAGGTTGTTTACCTGTACCTGGTGATTTTTGCGTGTTCATCTGTGCATTCACACCTGTGGGATTAATGTGCATGCACCAGCTCTGACGGGTAAACTTAAAAGCTCAGCAAAAGGATTTTTGTGCCCTTCCTGTGTCATGTACAGGAACTCCCACTGTGCATGCCCACAAGGGCAGGGAGAGGACAACCCCCAAACACTGCATCCAGAGGGCTGACAGCAGAGGGGAAGGCTGGGCGGGTGGTATGAATGGACAGATGACCATTTGAACATCACCATTTACAGGTAAGCAACCTGTTTATCTTTGTCATGGTCTCTGTGCATCACACCTGTGGGAGAGTAGCAAGCTCTGGCCTACCTGGAGGAGGGTGCTGGCAGCTACTCAGTTGCAGGCAGACTGCAGAAAGGATCATCCCACCATAGCCTGTTGTTGCACACGAACATCTATGGTGTAGTGCTTCACTGGCAGTCTTTAAGCAGTGGCTGGACAAACACATCAGGGATGCTCTAGGCTGATCCTGCATTGAGAAGGGGGTTGGACTAGATGGCCTGTATGGCCCCTTCCAACTCTGTGACTCTATGATTCTTCAAAGGTACTGGGCATCACCCACATGGTAACTTTACAGATGTCTTGTAGAGGGATCCCTCTGAGAAAAGAGGTAGACATGGCCATTGCTCTCGTGGAGTGTGTTCTGGTCCTGGTAATGGGTGCTTAGCAAATAAGTAGCACAGTTTGATTGTCCTGACAATACATTTGGATAATCTTTGTGCTGATATCTTATAGCCTTTTCTCTGCATGGCATAGGAAATGAAGAGTTGAGGGTCTTTATGATCTGTTTTTGTTCTACAGAGGTAGACTAGTAGGGGCTTTTTGACATCCAATGAATGAAACAGTCTTTCTGAGACATTTCTAGGATCTGGAAAAAAGGTTGGGGGTGTGATGTCGGCATGGAGATGGAAGTCTGACACCACCTTAGGCAAGAACTTGGCATCTGGCACTAGCAAGACCCCTTTCTTATGGAAATGAAGATATGGGGGTGTCATGTCTGAGTGCTAAGAGTTCACCCTCACATCTGGCTGATGTGATAGTGACCAAAAAGACTGTCTTCCATGCTAGAAGTTGAGGGTCGCACGTTGTCATGGGTTCGAAGGGTTTTCCTGTTAGTTTTCAGAGAACTAAAGGTAAGTCCCAAGCGGGAACTGGGTGTTTGACTGGAGGATGCATGTACATCAGTCCCTTCAGGAATTTTTTGGTGTCTAGATGGGTGAAGACAGAATAACCATCGATTCTCTGGTGGTACACTGATATGGCTGCTAGGTGGACTCTTAATGAGGAGCAACTTGGCCCTGCAACTACAAGAGTGAGAAGGTAGTTAAAGATCACAGGGAGCCCAGCATTCTCCAGGGTTGTTGTGTTATCCTTGATATAGGTCAGAAATTTCAGCCACTTGCATGCATAGGATTTTCTGGTGGAAGGTTTCCTGCTGTTGATAATTACTTCCTTCACCTTCTCAGGGAAGGATCCAGGCCATCAGTTTTAAGTGCAGGACATTGTGGTATAGAACATGTTCCCCATGCATGAGGAGGTGATCCACTACTGGTAGGAAGTGGTACATTTCCCCTGGAGATAGCTGGAGTGTTATGTGGAACCGCACTTGTCATGGTCACCAGGGTGTGATCAGAATGCAGCTCAATTCCTCCCTCATTAGCTTGTTGATGAACCTGGTAGTGGGGGAAATAGGAATAGGAACTTGTGATTTCATAGGTAAATGGACAATGGGCCCATGCCACCTCTGCAACAGAAGTCTGGACACTTCCAGTTTGCTGTCATGATGAAGACGTTAATGGAGGGTTGTCCCCATTTTCCAAATACAGGTCATAGGTAAATCCAGTTGATCTCCCATTCACACAGCAGTGGTCCTGCTTTGCTGAGGAGGTCTGCCTGGATGTTCTGCACTCCTGGGAGGTGAGTGGTGATGATGAAGATCCCCAGCACTATGCACCAGGTCCACAAGTCCATCACCAGCCCACAGAGTCTCCTGGACACTGAGCCTCCTGTCCATAAGCACTGACACTATTTTCTCCTTCACTGTAAGTTGAAAGGATTGCATGGCAAATTTGATTGCTAGAAGTTCCAGGTAGTTTATGTGGTGTTGCTGATGGTGTATGTCCTATCTTGCACCCACTCACATGCGCTTCAGGTGAGCATCCCATCCCCAAAGAGAAGTGTCTGTGGTTACAGTCTCCATTGAAGAAGGTAGTTGGAATTAAGCTCCTTCCATGAGATTGGGTCTGTGCTCCAGCCAAGACAGGGAGTTGAGAATGTGGGCAGGTATGCAAAGTCTCAATAGCTGGGAGTGACAGGAAGGTTTGAAGTTTGTGAGAAACCATAATTGGAGAGTCCTCATGTGGAGTTTTGCAAAGACTAGCACTGCTGTCGTGGCTGCTGTGAGGCCCAGTAGGCATTGGATAGAGAATGCCAGTGTGTCTGGTTGGCTTTTTATTTGTTGGAACAGGGTAATAATTGTGGATGCCCTCTGGGGAGGTAGGAATGCTCTGCAAGCCATGGAGTCGAGCAGGGCCTCTATGAATTGTACTTATTTGGAAGGGGTGAGATTGGATTTCTTGTAGTAATGTTAGAGTCTTTTTGATATCTTCCAGGAGATGTTCCTTGGAGTCTGCCGCCAGGACCCAGTTATCTATGTAGGGGGAAATGACAGTTCCATGCAAGTGAAGGTAAGCTGCAATAACCACCATAGTTTTTATTAATACTCTCGGTGCTGTGGAGATCCCAAACAGGAGTACCTTGTATTGATACTGCTCCCCTACCACCGTGAACTGCAGGTATTGCCTGTGATGTGGTCTGATGTTCAGATAAAAATAAATGTCCTGCAAATCTATTGTAGCCATACCCCTTTGAGATAGGATGTTCTGGAGTGAAATCATCCTGAACTTGAGATAGATGATGAATTTGTTCAGTGTCCTTAGGTTCATTACTGGTCTGATGCTGCTGTTCTTCTTGGGGACAGTAAAGTATCAGGAATCAAGTCCATGCCCCAGTGAATCTGGTGGAACTACCTCTATGGCATGTTTTTTTTAGTAGTGTCCACACTTCTTCCTGCAGGATGTTGGAAGGAGGGGTGGTGACAAATACTGGTGTTGGGGGCACTTGAACAAACTCTATTGTGTAGACCTGTGAGATGAAAGATAGGACCCATTTGTCCGAGGTGATTTGTCTCCGGGCTGGGAGGAAGGGGTGGAGGCAAGTGGCCAAGAGGAGAGGTGGTTGGGTGGTGGTCACTGGTTCTGGTGGGGTGAAGATGCACAAGTCAAATACCCTGTTTGGAGGGTCTGGAGGCCTTAGATTTATTTATTTTTATTTTTCAATTTTTTATTTTCTAAACTACAAACCTACAGGGTCAGGGGTAGGGAACATCCTAAAAAAAAGAGTAACAAGGATCCATGGTACAGAAATATAAGATTGTTGATACATCCCTATTATCTTAATAATAAAATATGAGGAATATTAATATAAAAATGTCAAGCAAGCAATCACAGTTACTTTGGCTATAGTGTAAATACCATGGGTTTAAAGTTATGCATTAAGAATAAACATCAGGCTATTGAAGTTAAACTATTTTGCATATTCCTCTCCTCCTGTCAAAGTCCAAATTAGTTTTTAAACGCTTTAGGGGTGGGAGCTCCTGATTCTGCTTCAGGATCTAACCGAGATGGTATCAGAATCTTCCCCATCCTTCTCTTCTTCTTCTTCTTCTGCGTCTTTGTTCTCCTCCACTGTCTCAGGTCCATCTGCCGCTTTCTGTTGTTGCTTCAGGAACATCTGCTTTATTTTTTACTTGCTGAAGTTTTGAGTTCCTTTTGCAACGTATCAAGCTTGACATTAAAGTTGGTCATCTGATTCAGTAGAGGGCGCAAAGCTGCAGCCATCAGTTTGGGAAAGTCTGTGGTTACTTCTGGACTAGCAGCCGGCAATGATGTGCTGGCCATTCCTGTTTCGCTTTCCGTGCCATTTTTTTCTGCTCGCTGCATTATTGTTTACACAAGGGGAAAGTTTAAAAGTTCTCTGTAAGTCTGGTCATTTATTGCTTTTTTGCTGGTCTGCCGCACACTCCATCGTAATCCACTTCCTTCAAGCTGCCCTTTCAGTCTCCTGCTTTATACTCAGTCTTTTCAGGTTAGGGCATTCCCCTCCCCCTTCCGCTTGTTTGGGGCTTTGGGACGGCTGTACTGCTAGCATTTTATTTATTGTTTGCTGGGTCACAGCTTCACTCACATTTGTACTTGTGTTCGTTGCGCATGTAGAGACGATAATTCCTTAGGATCTTTGTATGCTCGGTCCAGTGTACACCTCTTAGTGCCATACTGGCTCCGTGCCGCGGGGGCCTATCGGGGGCAAAAAGATGCCTCAATCCTTTGGCTTCTGCCTTGGGAGAGGCACCTCTCGTGCCCCAGGCTACAACCCCTATACAGGGGGACTGGGGGGGGTCCAAGATCAACTCGGACCCCCCCATTGGCACGTTTGAGGGGCACTCACATCAGAGCTACGATAAAGCACACCCACCTGCGAGTCACCAAAATCGGAAGTCTGGAGGCCTTAGATCTAGATGGTTGTTGTGTGTCTGAGAATTTAGTTTTTGGAGCATATGGTGACCTGTGAGTGGTCTGTGGCTGTTGGTTCCTCCATGTCTGATTAGGTGATTGTTTATTATACTGGCATTTAGGCTAGGATCCTGACCAGGTTTTAGGCATGTAGGTGTGGGGGTTAGCAGTAACGCCAAGAATGTGAGATGATTTGATGCTTTTATCCATTTCCTGAAGGGCACTATGAGTCATCAAGTTGAAAAGACCTTTGCCGTCAAAGGGGAGGTCCTCTACGTAAGAACGTGTGTCAGGGTGGAGGGTTGTCATTCAGAGCCATGAGTGTCTCCTTAGGGCAATAGCAGAGGCAATCATCTTGGAGAAGGTATTGAGTGTGTGTTTCGATGAGCTGATTTGCTGTTTTGCAAGTATCATGCCTTCCTTTTTTAGCCTTCTGGCAGCTGTGCATTTGCCTTCAGGCAGGTCTGCAAGCAGTTTGGAAAGTTGTTCCCAGAGGGAATATGATAGTGTCCCATACATGCTAGATAGTTGGCATTTTTTAGTCCAAGAAGTCCAGAGGAGTAGAATTTCCACCCAAAGGAGTCTAGGTTTTTGCGCTCCTTATCAGCAGGGGTTGAGTGTGTATGCTTGCTTTTAGAAGATGAGGTCACCACCATGGAGTTTGATTTGGGATGGCAGAACAAAAACTCAGCTCCAGTCTCTTGAACCCTATACATGTGATCCAGTCATTTGGATGAAATAGGAGTTGATTCTGGTTTGTTCCATGGTATCTTAGTGGCTTGTAGCATCGCTGTCATCATGGGTAGTGCTACGGCTGTGGAGGTATTTAGCTAGATTACATCAAAGACTGAGTCTGTTACTGCAAGTTGTGGTTGGATAATGGACAGGCCAAGTGAATTGTGAATTTCCTGCATTGTGCAGGGGATTGGACTAGATGATCCTGGAGGTCCCTTCAAACTCTATGATTCTGTGATTCTAAGTGTATGGGCCGTTTGACCAGGTCACCATATGATTTCAAGTCTTTGCCATTCATTTGACAAGGTCACCATATTATTTCAAGTCTTTGGATGGAGTTATGGCTAGGTTGCCTGTCACCTGTAGGGTTGGTGAAGTGTTGGTATATGAAGTTTGGTGCCCAGGGGCCTCCCTGTCCAATCCTCTGGTTGATGCATTTTCCAAATCGTTGGCATTGTAGGCCTCTGAGGTCTGTGAGATGTGCAGCCGCCCGTTGCTATGGGTCGGGTATGCCGATCACCAAGTTGTGATTGGTACCAATGCTAAGGCCGCAGTGGGTTCCACTGGTGTCCCTTTGTGTGTGCTTTTGTGCTGTTTGTGAGGATGGCTCATCGATGCTGAAAACTTGGTAGTCAAGGGCGGCAGTAATGGAACTCTCTGCCGGAAGACATCCATGCCTTGCAGGAGTTATTACATTTCCGCAGGGCATGTAAGGCAGAGATGTTCCGCCAGGCATTTGGTTGTATGACATCTGGCACTCTCATACACTTCCCCATCCCTCGCAACCTTCCCCCCCAAGGAAGCCAGGGGAGCCGATTTTTCCACCATCTGGTATATGTACTTTGTTTCTGTTTATTGATCTGTTTTTAAAACTGTTTTAATATTGTTTTAAACTAAAGATTTTTGTTATCACTCTGTGGTAAGCCACCCTGAGCCCTACCTGTAGGGAAGGGCAGCTAGCAAATTGAATTTAATAAAAATTAAAATAAAATAGATCTGTGAGGTGATCAAGATCAACGCGAGTGTGTTGAGCATTGATCCCAATTGGAGGGTCCCCTCATGTTAAGCCAAGGGAAGGTCGATGGAAGTGGAAAATCCCCACAGAGGTACAGTAGTTGCCACTTGTCCCAAGGGATTAGGGGAGGTGAATTCGGCAGCTGCAAAGGAGGAGGCACCTCATTGTGAAGTGAGCAGTGTCACTGTTGAGGGGATGACTGCTGGAGGCAGGATCTGTTCCGGTGAGTGTCTGTTCGAGTATTGGATAGGCAATGTTGAAATTAGTCACTGACCATCAATTGCGATGGAGAGGTACCCCGGCTTGATGATCTGGAGTAGGATGAGCAAGATGGAGTTCAGCCAATGGATTGGAAAGTTCAGCAGTTGCATTGGTGGAATTGCTGTGATCTATGTAGGGTCATGTTTTTTTAAATTATTTTATTAAATTTTTATCCTGCCCTCCCTACCATAGCAGACTCAGGGTGGCTTACATACATATAAATGTATACATTAAAAGTCCAAAATAGATCCCACAGGGCCCTGATATCATCCGGAAGCTCATTCCACCAGTAAGGGGCCGCCACAGAAAAGGCCCTGGCCCTCATTGCGGCCAGCCTGGCTTCTTTAGGACCCAGAAGAACCAGGCGAATTTGGGATCCCAATCTTAGTGCTCCCTGGGGGACATATGGAGAAAGGCGGTCCCTTAGGTAAGTAGGTCCCTGGCCATATAGGGCTTTAAAGGTAAGAACCAGCACCTTGAACTGAATCTGGTATGCTATAAGCAGCCAGTGCAGTGCTTTTAGGGCGGGCTGGATGTGTTCGCACAGAGGAAGACACAACAACAGCCTCCAGATCTGGGACAAGGGCAGCCCCATGTAGAGAGCATTGCAGTAATCCAGTCTTGAGGTGGCCATTGGATCACTGTTGCCAGGTCATTGCATTCAAGGAAGGGAACCAACTGCCTAATCAGCCATAGGTGGTAAAAGGCAGACTTTGCAGTGGCTGCTACCTGGGCCTCCATCGTTAAGGAGGTGTCCAGAAGCACTCCCAAACTCCTAACCTCCAGCGTTGGCACCAACGGCACCACATCAAAGGTCGGGAACAGGGATCCCTAACCTTGGCCCGTTCCGACTCAGGCACAGGACCTCAGTCTTCATTGGACTCAATTTCAGTCGACTTAGTCTAAACCAACCAGCCACAGCTTTCAAAGCCAGGTCCAGATCTCCTGGACTAGAGTCTGACTGGCTGCCCAACAACAGATAGAGCTGGGTGTCATCCACATATTGGTGACAACCCAGTCCATGCCTACAGGCAATCTGGGTAAGGGGGCGCATACAGATGTTAAATAGCATTGGGGAAGGGTGCAAAAATCCTTTTGCTGAGCTTGTAAATTTACTGGTCGGAGCCAGTGCAGACACCGTAATCCCACAAGAGTGATGCACAGGGATCATGGCAAAGATCTACTGTTATACTTTAGGAAACGGGAATAATACAGTATGACTTTAGAGATACCTTCTGTTCCTGATTATGCTAGGTACCTGCCCAGGGATGTTGCTACGTGCATTTATTGTCAGATGAGGAATAAGATGAATGAATAAATTACCTTTGTTCTATAACTCTGGGATCTGAAGCTTGACACAGCTTGCAAAGTGTTTATAGAGTATACATCATGAAATACACTGGAAACATCCTCATGGTGAATATACTTTTGTTGTGATGCAAAAGCCCACCATAGGACATGGTAAAGAAAAAAAAAATCAATCCCATGCTGTTAGTCACAAACAGTGACCTAGTAGTACTGGGTTGAAACATTCCAACTTTTTCACTCAATCTCAACAATTACCCTCCTTAACACAGCCTCTGTTCCACTTGGCTTTTGTCCACACAGGTACCATGATACCTGGAATAACCTTCTAAGTGGTCAAAGGAGACCCCCTCCTCCCCTTTTCACCAGTGGAAAAGCTGGTTTAAAAATCTGGGCACTGAATCCAGAATTAACTGATTGAGGAATCCAAGCTATGACATAAAAAACCCTTAAAATGTAAAGGTGCATCTTGTCTATTAAGAAGAATCCACATCTTGGACTCATCGAGGTAAATAATCAAGCTCACTCTTCCAGTCCTCAAGTCATACTTCTGCATCTGTGGAAGGAGATTACTATAAATGCAGACCAATAAAACAAGTAAAATAGAAAACCATGATATTTTTGTGCCAAAATGAAAATATTAACTGGAGCCACCACACATCAGCATAAATATTAATTTCCCTTCTCTATTGATATGTACAAAAATATATTTTCCTTTTTATTCATTTAAATGATCCCCCCCCCCCAGCCTCAATCCCAGCCAAAGTCCTGTCCAGTCATCTGGTAGAACTTCATGTTGAAAGGCCTGTAGAACTCTCGTAGCCTCTGGACCACCTTCTGGTCAATGTTCGGATGGGTCCGCCCTTTCGTTTTGCCCAGGCAATGAGGCTTGCTACTGCCTTCTGCCTTTTTCAGGCAGGGGAAGCCTTTAGTCTTGTTGAAGTAGAAGTGTTTATCTGTAATGATCCTTTTGAGACCTAAGAAGTCCTGGACCCGGCCTAACTCACCCGCAGGGTCACTGATTAGCCTTTCCCCACTGACAAAGAGAATCTGACCAATGGGGAAATATAGGAGCCAATTTTCCAGATGCTTGGCATAAATGCCAATCTGGATGGCACTCCAGGAGGTATCGATGAGGCCCGTAGTCCTGTTTTTGAAGGTCAGGCTCTCAAAGGTGGGGATATCAGGCTTCTTGGACAGAGTTTGTGTGTAGTCAGAAATGGCTCTGGTAACTGGGTCTCTCACCACCACAATAAGCTTTGTGCCCTTTGACATGGCAGCGATGCGAGCAGGTGCTTCCTTGGTGACAAAGTAGCTGGGAGTTTTCTCCATGGTGATCTGCCCATCAAGTGTTCTTGGCATCAAATCCCTAAAATGAAACAGAAGGGAGGGAAAGGGTGTGTTATAAAAATAAGTAGATCTGTAACAATATGTTTGCACATGCCTAATGTTAGGTGGTTTTCTTAGACTTGGCTAACTTGGTTTACCATTTTTGACAGCAGACACATTTCAGTCACAGAGGAGATGGGACTCATACATGAGCTCCCCAAAACATGGAAGATTCTGATTTTTTGAGCAGTGTTCAAACTTTCAATTTTTAATAAATTGCTGCCTGGTGCCTTTAATATTTAAGCTAAATTTTAC
Organism: Gekko japonicus; assembly: GCF_001447785.1. NCBI lineage: Eukaryota > Metazoa > Chordata > Lepidosauria > Squamata > Gekkonidae > Gekko > Gekko japonicus. Next base: position 608,296 of record NW_015172031.1, on the reverse strand, counting down.
TCTTTGAGGTCTTACTGACTGACAGTCATAATGATTTTTATCTCCACTGTCATCATAATAGCATACTCTGTATTCCCCCCCCCCCATAATTCCATCAAGCGGCATGCTCATCAGGGTAAATTATTCTTTTCGAACAGGTTCCCTGGCATCTCTTAATCCATTTTCTAAAGCTTAGCTATGCAATATTAAATGTTCTTGAAGGGGGGAGAACTCCATCTAGAAGCAATTTTATAATCCTTACTCCACAGTCATGACAGTATAGTTTCACACATCCCAGATTCTAAGCACCAGTATGACTTGTATCAGTCCTGAGTTAGAGACAATGCAGATAATTTTGCACAGGTTGATTGATCTTCAGTGCTGATAATGGGAACTGTTTAGACTACATCACAAAATGCTCTGGAAATTCTAGTGTGATTTTCTTCACCCCTCCCTCACTGGAATACAGTATCATTAATTAAACTTAATGCATAAGACGTTTGGGACAGACAAAAATCATGCACCAGTTCACACTGTGTAATTAACTTTTGGAAGTCACTATCACAAGAAATGGTAATAGACATCGTTTTAAGAGGGATTAGCCAATTTAATGGAGGATATTAACAACTATTGGCTATGACAACAAATACAATCCTAATGTTCAAATGCAATATAACTCTGAATACACAGCATGTAGCTGATGCCTTTATGCCCTGCTTCTGTCTTCTAAAGGCTTCTAGCTAATCACAACTGTAAACAGGATGCTGAACTAAATGGACCCTTAAAAAAGGTAAAGGTTCCCTTGCTCGAAAGCCAGTCGAATCCGACTCTAGGGTTGCGGTGCTCATCTCCATTTCAAAGCCGAAGAGCCAGCGCTGTCTGAAGACGTTTCCGTGGTCATGTGGCTGGCATGACTAGACACCAAGGTGCATGGAACGCTGTTACCTTCCCACCGAAGTGGTACCTATTTATCTACTTGCAATTTCTTGCTTTCGAACTGCTAGGTTGGCAGGAGCTGGAACTAGAGACAGGAGCTCACCCCGTCTTGCGGCACCCGGGTCTTGAACCGCTGAACTACTGACCTTCCACAGCCTGCAGTTCAGTGTCTTAACCACTTGAGCCACCGCAGCTCCTTAGTCTGATCTAATAAGGCTCTTTTTATATGCTCTTTTAAAAGTTCCAAGCACATTAAAGTAGATGACCAATTTAAGTAGTTACAGCTAAAGTATTGCCTCATCATGAGAAACACCTTGTAATTCTCTTGTTCATACGCCATATAAACTGCCCTAGAATTCAGAGATTACAAGGTCAAAGACAGAAAATGATACTGAATGCTATGCAGAATCTTACAGGGCAGGGAGGAAAAGCAAAGCTACACATTGCTTCAAAGTTAGAGTACAAAGGTGTTCCCCCCCCTTTTTTCTTTGCACCTAATGGACTTTGTCATAACCATCTGCATCAATCCCAAACCAGGAACACAATCTTTGGAAGAAATTAAAGGGAGTGTACATTAAAATAGCATCATTGGTCCTCAATAGCCAGATTTTTCTCTGAGGTCAATGAACTAAGTAATTACCTTTGAAGGCTCTACCAATGTCAACATGAAGTCTGAGTTTTGGTCTACCAAGAAGTTGCAAGTGTGAGATGGATTTTCAGGAAGAAGAAGAAGAGATTGGATTTATACCCCGCCCTTCACTACCCAAGGAGTCTCAGAGTGGCTTACAAACTCCTTTCCCTTCCCCTCTGCACAACAGACACCCTTGTGAGGTAGGTAGGGCTGAGAGAGCTCTGACAGAAATGGCTCTTTTTCAAGAACAGCTGTGCGAGAACTATGGCTTGCCCAAGGTCATCCAGCAGGTGCAAGTGGAGGAGTGGGAAATCAAACCCGGTTCTCCCAGATTAGAGTCTGCGCACTTAACCACTACACCAAACTGGCTCTTAACCACTACATCAAACTGGTCCTGGACAGGCAAAACACGGGGAGAAGATGACCAACACTGAGAAGATGACCAACACTAATGTTCTAAGACTTTGAAATATTATGCTCAGCACCATATTTCAATAAGATTGTTGATAAAATTGAAAAATACACAGAGAGAGACTGAGAGAGGGGGGAGACAAAGAAAGAGCAGGCACTATGGTCTTAAAGAGCAAGCCCAATAAAGAAAATCTGAAGGAACTAGTAACTTTTAGCCTGGAGAAAAATATTATTTATTTGTACCTTTTACTTTCTACAAGGAAGTATGAGCAAAGTTTTAGTCTCAGAAATTTTGTGAAACACTGTTTCAAAACTCCAACAATGTATCACACTCAGCTTTCCAAGAATAACCTTCTAAAACAGTTTAATCAGAGATGACAGTGGAACAAAAAAAGAAATAACGTCTTTATCAAACAACATTTAGCTCATTTAATATATATATATACTCTGTTTGCAGACTAGGTCATCAGTTTCGCCTGCAGTATCTGCAATGCAATGAGAAAAAAAATCTTATATTATGTACATTCTATTGTAAAATAGATTTGTGACAATTATTTTAATTAAAAGCTAGGAGACTCATAATCTGTTCTTCTTGTATATTAGTACGTCATCAGTATGACACCTCCTCCCATTGCTGCCACTGAGTAGCCTTCACAATTTAAAACTAAAAGTTGTAATGTGTGATTATTCGTACATAGCCCTGCACTTTTTTTCCCCTCTGGGATTGATCTGCACACAGCATAGAGGCTATAAGAGCTTTTTGCTGTAAGGGCTTTTTACTCTTAGGACATATAAAAGCATCTGAAAACTATTAGGTGACACATAACTGGTTCTTGCCATCTGGTTCTTGAACACTTCCACCCTTATTAAAATAAACCTGTTCTAGCAATGGTCAACCCAAAGCTAATCTCATCAAATCCTATATGGATTTCCCCAGATTTCACAATATGCCTGTATCTAACTTGAATTATCTTTTGTAACAAAGTTATGTCAGACTGACCATATCTTTTTTTTTCAAAAAAGTTACTACCTTGTTGGATCAGGGGAGTGCTGTAGAAATAGTTCACCCTGATTTCAGTGAGGCTTTTGATAAAGTTCCACATAATATTCTTGTTGACTAGTTGGTAAAATGTGGTTTGGATCCTATTACTGTTAGGTGGATCTGTAACTGGTTGACAGATCACATCCAAAGAGTGCTTATGAATGGTTCCTCATTATCGTGGAGAGAAGTGACAAGTGAAGTGCCTCAAGGATCTGTCCTGGGACCTGTTTTGTTCAACACCTTTACAAATGTTTTGGATGAAGGAATAGAACGAATGCTTATTAAATTTGCAGATCATACTACATTGGGAGGGGTAGCAAATACAGTAGAAGACAAAGTTAGGATACAGGAAGATCTTGACAGGCTGAAAAACTGGGCTAAAACAAATAAAATTAATTTCAATGGGGATAAATGTAAAAGTTCTGCATTGAGGTAGGAAAAATTCAATGCATAATTATAGGATGCATAATTATGGGATGGTGGGAGACTTGTCATAGCAGTGCTATCTGCAAAAAGGATGTAGGGGTCTTAGTGGACTATACACTGAACTTGAGTCAGCAGTGTGATGTGGTAGCTAAAAATGCAAATACTATTTTGGGCTGTATCAAGAGAAGTATAGTGTCCAGACCACACAAAGTGATGGTATCACTTCACTCTGCTCTGGTTAGACCTCTCTGAGAGTATTGTGTTCAGTTTTGGGCACTACAATTTAAGAATGATATAGACAAACTGGAACATGTCCAGAGAAGGGCAACAAAGATGGTGAGGGGTCGGGAGGCCAAGTCCTATGAGGAAATGTTGTGTCAGAATTGGACCCTTGCTCGGGTCATCAGGCCATCATACTTGTAACTATGGTTCTCTGATGTACATAGCTATGCTCTGTTATTGCTTCGCCAGCTGTTCTCCCTCCCCGCTTGTAGTTCCCGAGTTCCCGTTTAGCACCTGCTGGCATTGTATCAATCTGTCTGCAAGGTCCTCCTCTGATATTCCTGGGAGAGGGGGCGATTGAGACATGTCTGTGTGAACTGTAGATTAGCTGCACTTGTACCTCTGTGAAAGGAACCATTCTCCGCAAAGGCCAGAGGGAACTTTCGCCGTTTCTCATTCTCATGGCCTTGTGGAGAGACTCAAGTGATAACATTCACATTGTCCTAAATGCACTGTATTAACCTGTCTAAGCACTATGTAATCATGATGGCTGGACCAAAGGTGTTGTAGTTTCCCACTTTGTATTATTCCTTAGTTCTGTCAAAAAGTTCAACTGCACAGCAACTAAATCAGTTTTCTCAATAAAACCTGTAAAAGGACTTATTGCCTCTGAGTGGTTCCTGACAAAGCTGACAGGTTGAAGGAGCTGGGTATGTTTAGCCTGGAGAAAAGATGACTGAGAGAACATAAGAGCATAAGAGGAGCCAATGTTGGATCAGACCAATGGACCATCCAGTCCAACACTCTGTCACACAGTGGCCAAAAATATGATAACTATCTTCAAGTACCGGAAGGGCTGTCATATAGAGGATGGTGCAGAATTGTTTTCTGTTGCCCCAGAAGGTCGGAGCAGAACCAATGGGTTGAAATTAAATTAAAAGAGTTTTCGGCTAAACATTAAGAAGAACTAATTAATAAACATAAACACAATTTCAACAGGAGAGAAGAGAGTTTTAAAATAAATACGGCATGGTTTCCTGTCCTGTAAAACACAAAATGTTCTACATCTTACAACAGCACTACAGATAAGATTAGAATTTCAAAAGCCATTCCATATGCAAAAGAACCTCCTCAGGAAAGCTCCTCTATTAGCACGTCACAGCCTGGAAAACTCCTACAAGATAATGAGTCAGCCCTACCCCGCCTTCCTGAGTAGATACAAATTACCTGTCTACCATTTTTCTTCTCACATTGACACAGAGAGTACTTCATTTTTCTCCGTAATACATCTAAGGATGCCAGTCACAGCTGCTGGCGAAATGTCAGGTTCTACAATGCCAAGACTACAGCCATTCAGCCCAGAAAATCTACAACAACTAATTAGGAAGAACTTGCTGAGAGTGTTTCCTCAGTGGAACAAGCTTCCTTGGGAGGTGGTGGGCTCTCCTTCTTTGGAAGTCCCCCCCCATTATTATTTTTATTAATTTCAAAATCTTACACATTATTTACAAGTTATTCGACAACAGAAAATGAATTTAACACTCTGATAATAATCTTCAACAAGTTGTCAATTCTATTCTGCTTCTACTTCATTTGTAAATAATAATCATTAATTAATCCAATAGAAATTGGCACGCCTAAGTCAATATTTCTGCCTCTCAAAATTACTCCAGTAAAAATGCACTTATAAACTCTATCTCCCATAATTTCCCTTTGGATCTCCTTATGTTTATAACCATATATTCTATATATATTTCATTTCTAAATCATTGTGATAAGATGAATTACAATAAAGTAAGATAGAAGGTAAGATACAAAAAAGAAATATATTTCTTTGCTCTCTTAAGATCTTTTACTAAATTCTGTTCTTTCTCTTAGCTGGAGCTCTTCTAATTGGCATTCCCTCACCCGGGTCTCTGGAACAATTGGAGAGGTGTGTGTGGGGGGTATCCCACTGGCCCTACCCACGTGCTCCACTGCGCTTTATGTTCCAGGCTACTTTACTTAGGGAAAAGTATATAAGGCAAAAAGGGAAAGAAAGAAAAAAGTGACTCTGTAGCTGCAATCTCCTCCAGTGTAGGTCTTTGCAGTCTTCTGGTGCATTCCTCTTCTTTTGGTTACCAGTTCTTGGACTCCTAACCCGAGTCTGATTCCAGTGCCTTCAGAAACTCTTCACTGGATGTTAAATCATGGGCTGTAAATATTCTTCCTTGGTATGTGACTGATATATGTCCAAATGGAAGCCAACGATACCTGACGTTCTTCTCTGCAAGCTTTTGTGCAATTGGGCGCATATTTTTCCTGGCATTTAGTATTTCAAGAGGAATATCTGGGTACAGCTGGACCTCTCCGCACCCGTGTTAGGCGAGCGCCTTGGTATACCCAGGACTTGCGTGAGCTGAAGCGGGAGCTGAGACGGCTAGAGAGACGGTGGCGCCGAACTCGTGATGAAGCATCTAGAGCATCTTATAGGACGTTTATGAAGGCCTATGAGATGGCAGTCAAAGCCACAAAGAGGGAGTTCTATGCGGCCACGATTGCATCTGCGAGCTCACGCCCGGCACAATTATTTAGCACAATTTGGTCTTTGACAACTCTGCCTCGTGGCAGTCAAAATGGTAGGGAATTGGAGATAGGCTGTGAGGCATTTGCGAGCTATTTCGCAGATAAAGTCTCGATGCTCCGCCGCGACCTCCACACTTGAGACAGTGAGTGACCTTGAGGCCCCTTGCACGTCTTTGGAGCCAGGTTTAGAATGTTTTAACCGACTCAGTCTGGAGGAAGTTGACAGATTACTCGTAGCTGTGCGCCCAACCACATGCGACCTTGATCCGTGCCCCTCCTGGCTCATTAAAGCTGGCCATGAGGTGCCCTGCAGGAGATTATTAATTTGTCCCTCACAGAGGGACAGTTCCCCAAGGCACTCAAGGAAGCGATGGTCCGCCCTCTCCTGAAAAAACCATCTCTAGACCCGACCGAATTGGCTAATTATCGGCCGGTGTCTAACTTGCCCTATTTGGGCAAGCTCATTGAGAGGGCGGTGGCGTTACAGCTTCAGAGTTTTCTGGAGGATGCTTCCATCCTCGATCCCTACCAGTCCGGCTTTCGCCCTGGTCATGGGATGGAGACTGTGCTGGTCGCCTTGACTGACGACCTCCGTAGGCATCTGGATCGGGGCGGTGTGGCGGCTCTGGTGTTGTGAGATCTGTCGGCCGCGTTCGATACGGTCGACCACCAGTTGCTGACCCACTGCCTCGCTGACGTGGGGATCCAGGGGCTAGCTTTGCAATGGTTTGCCTCTTTTCTCCAAGGTCGGGGACAAAGGGTGGTGATAGGGGATCAGCGGTCCCAGAGGCATCCCCTGGAGTGTGGGGTGCCCCAGGGGGCCGTGTTGTCCCTGATGTTGTTTAACATCTACATGCGCCCCCTTGCCCAGATTGCCCGGAGGTGCGGGCTGGGTTGTCATCAATTTGCTGATGACACCCAGCTCTATCTGATGCTAGGTGGCCGGTCGGACTCTACTCCCGATGACCTGTATCGGGCGCTACAAGCTGTGGCTGGTTGGCTCAGGCTTAGGTGGTTGAAACTAAACCCGGCAAAGACGGAGGTCCTGGGCTTGAGTCGGATCGGTGGGGGATTGGGGCTCCCTCTCCCGACCTTCGATGGGGTGCCTTTGGTGCCAGCATTGGAAGTTAGGAGTTTGGGGGTTTGCCTGGACTCCTCTTTAACGATGGAGGCCCAGGTAGCAACCACTGCCAGGGCGGCCTTCTACCATCTTCGGCTGGCTCGGCAGTTGGTCCCCTACCTCAACCGTGAGGATCTGGCCACAGTGATCCACGCGACGGTCACCTCGAGGCTAGACTACTGCAACGCTCTCTACATGGGGCTGCCTTTGTCGCAAATTCGGAAGCTGCAGCTAGTGCAGAATGCTGCGGCCAGGCTGTTGATGGGTCTCTCAAGGAGGGACCATATTCAGCCTGTGCTGAAAGCGCTGCACTGGCTGCCAATAGGGTACTGGATTCGCTTCAAAGTGCTGGTTTTGACCTTTAAAGCCCTAAATGGCCAGGGTCCAGCCTACCTGAGGGACCGCCTTTCTCCATATGTTCCCCCAAGGGCACTTCGGTCGGGAGGGAGGCATCTCCTGGAAATTCCAGGCCCGAGAGAAGTGAAATTTGCTGTGACTAGGGCTAGGGCATTCTCGGTGGCGGCTCCTACCTGGTGGAAAGAGCTCCCGGAGGAGATCCGGGCCCTGCGGGACTTTTCTCAGTTCCGCAGGGCCTGCAAGATGGAGCTCTTCCGCCAGGCCTTTGGATAGGAGCCGCCACCGTCATTATTCCATCTGTTCCCCTATGCCCTAGCGAATTTAACATCTGATTGCCTGACCTCCAAAGGGCGAAGTGTTGCACTGGATACGGTTCGGAGGATGAGATTGTCGGTAGCTAGGTGAGGTTAAGATCCTCCCATCTTGCTGAAATTTGCTGTAAATTGTTATATTTGATTGTAATTTATGGTTTTAAACTATATGTTATTGTTTTAAATTATATGCTTTTGTTTTAAACTATATGTTATTGTTTTAACCTGGCACTCTGTGCCCATGTTAGCCGCCCTGAGCCTTCGGGATAGGGCGGGATATAAATGTAAATTTAAAAAAAAATAAAAAAATAAAAAAGTGTACTCAAGCTTCAGACCTCTGTTCTTCCTGGCAATTTCCAAGAGGTTCCGCTTAGTCTTTGTGTCTTTAAGATCTGGCACGATATCAGGTATCAGTGCTGGCGAGCCCGTTCGGGGAGGGTTTACACAGAAAGTATTGTTTACCACTGGCCCCGGAAGCTGTATAATTCCTTCTAACCACTCATTTAAAGCAACAGTAAGGTCCTTGTTTAAGTCTAAGTTAAAAGAAATTCCACAAAATTTTACTTTAGTTTCCCGTGATTTAATTTCTAACAGCATTAGCTTGCTTTTTACCAATCCGTCAAAAGTTTTCAGTTCAGCTATTTCTTTAGAGTTCTTTTGCATGCCGGCAGCTGCTGTCTCCACCTTCTCCTGTGTCTCCCGCAGCTTTTTATTGACTTCATCCAGCTTATTCATAATAGGAGTCATACTGTATCTTATCTCTTCTTTTAAGTCTTGTTTTAAGTCTGTCAGCATCTCCTGTAAATGCTTTTTGGTTAAAGCATCTTCAGTTTTCCTTTTGCTTGCACGAGCTTCTACTTCCTCCATTTCCAAGGGGGGGGGAGAGTCCTCGTTGGAAGAATTTTGGCTTTCTTGCATTGCTCTAGGCATTGGTTTGGAGGAATTTTTACCACCTTTTGCTCCCCTGTTCCTCCCCATTGTTTTGGTAAAGCTGTAATATTTAAATTGCAGCCTGTTTTTTAAATTTTAATTTTTTTGTAGAAGCTTGATGTGGTGGCTGTGTTCAGTGCGACTACGCAGCTCTGCTGTCACTCCACCCCCCCTTCTTTGGAGGTTTTTAAACAGAGGCTAGATGGCCATCTGTCAGCAATGCTGATTCTGTGAACTTAGACAGATCATGAGAGGGATGAAGGGTTGCATTAGTGCTTAGTTCTTGTGACCCTTACTTACACGCCCAGGGATCGCCACTTCGAGGTAGGAAGCATTTTTTCTCCAGGCCAGTTTAGCCAGGGGTCCTGGAGGTTTTTTGTCATCTTCTTGGCATGGAACAGAGGTCACTGGGGGTATTGGGGGGGAAGGTAGTTGTAAATTTCCTGCATAGTGCAGGGGGTTGGACTAATTGATCCTGGAAGTCCCTTCCAATTCTATAATTCTATGAAAGAAACTACCAAAATACCACCCTAGATAAACCAGAAAAAGAAGAGGATTTACTGAGAGGATTAAACTTTTTGGTGACAACTTTTGTGACACAATGGTTTTTTTTCAGAACTAGGAGATGAATACAGTATTTTTGCTTATTTTGGCAGGATGAAACCACTGACTGTATGTTCTTGGGAGCCATGAGGAATGTTCTGCCACAGTTTTGGAGAGATTAATTAATGATAAAGGCAGGGGTCATTTCATAGAAAAAGAGCTGCAGGAGCTCATTAGCATACGGTATGCTAATGAGATACTAGGCTATTAGCATATGCCACGCCCCTGACATCACCAGAAGTGATGTCAGAAGGGGAAGCAAAAGGGGGGAAGACATCTTCAATAGCCTCCCCTTCCCTTCCCCAGCTGGCCTGTGGGGGGGGGGAGCGAAGAGAGAAGTGGTTTAAAGTTTAAACCCCTTCTCACTAGAGTTGGGCCACAGAAGGAGGAAAGAGGGAAGAAAAGAGAGAGTAGAGAGAAGGAAAGAAGGAAGGAAAGAGGGAAAGTAAGAGAAGGAAACAAGGAAGGAAAGAGGGGATTAAAAGGGAGAAAGAAAGAAAGAGAAGGAAAGAAGGAGGGAAAGAAAGAGAGAGAAAGGAAGAAGAAGGGAAATAGGAAAAGGAGGAAAAAGAGAAGAGAAGAAAGAGGAAACGGATAGAATGAAAGGAGGGGAAGAAAGGAGGGAAAGAAAGAGCGAAAAGGGAAGAAGGAGGAAAAGAGAGAGAAGGAAAGGAGGAGGAAAAGAGAGAAAGGAAGGAAGAGAATGGAAAGAGAGAAAGAAAAGGAGGGAAAGAAAAGGAAAGGAGGGAAAGATGGCAAAGAGGTAGAGGGAGGGAGGGAGGCTCCGGCATGCTCCAGCCCCAAAAGACCCCTGGACAAAGGCATCTTTCATGGACATAAACGGCAGCTTGTAAGGTCTTATGGATGTATGGCATCTGGATTTTATTGAGAAGGAGCCACTTGAAAAGACCAGAGCCACAGAAATATTTTGGCAAATGCTTTTGCAAACGACTTTTGCCAAAATAAATGGACACTGTTATATTATTTCAGTGGGCCTTGGGGCTCTGTTTAATTACTTAGTAGAAAAAGATGCTCTTTTTAAATAGAGAGGACATTTTAGATGTACATACCAAATTCAAAGTCTGCCTTATTCCATCCTTCACCCCTTCAATCTTGACTCCTTGGATGTGTTCCACCCAGTCCCAATCCAAGGACTTATTCAGCTAGTCTTATAACTAAACTCAAGACTAAAAGCTGGTGCCTGAATGGAAGTGCTGGGGCAGTGAAGATTACAGCATGAATACTACACACTGTATCTTCAAACTGTTGAGTTTGTGAGGAGCACCAGTATCAGTGTTTGATAAATATTTGACAAATATTCGGGCAATAGAAAACAAGAGCTTTCAACTGCCAGATCACTTGAGCTACAGCATAATTTATTTTCCCTTCTTTTAACGGGTTTATTGACCTACATATGACATCACTTTCATTAAGAGTTCTACAAATCTGGCTCCAAAACTTCAAATGTGCTCATTAATTTTTCGATGTCATGCTGGAGGAAATAGCAGTCTCTTTGTGAGAACTGCCAGAACCTTTGAAGTTTCTGATCCCATTCAACTTTGCCTGTTATGGTGAAGTGGTAATACAAGATGTGTGAGTGACCGGCACACTATCTTTATACTCTTTTTCAGCTTAGTGGTGCAGTTTCTTGCTGTTATTTTGGCTGATGTTAATAAAGGGTATCACATGGCTTCTAGCTCTGGAATTTGCCCTCTGTACTTATATGTCTCATGCCAAGGGGAAATACATACATCCACTCTATGGGAATATGCAGGTGCTTCTCCTGTACATACAGATCCCCCTTAGCATTGCATCTCTAAGAATGGGAAAAGGGGGGGACAAGTTGCTTGCCCATCCTCTAGTGGCACTTCTTCAGAGTATGCTCACTAGCTCAGAAAGCCAAAGGAATATGATGAGAATGATCCCAAAATGCCATAGCTGCATTCACTTTAAAGAACTCTACAGCTCCACTGGACTGTGAGAAGAAGAAAACCAACCACTATTTTTTTAAAACAGAGGGTCAGGTCACACGGACATTTAGTGCGGGCTTCGCTGCTGATCCCTCATGCATTAAAGTTTCCTGTTCATATTGGCAAACCCTCCTCCCGTACCGAAGCGGGCTGAGTCCCGCGGTTTTCACTCTTTTTATCCGCGTTTTCTGACACCCGTTGGAACAGGTGTTTTTCCGATTATCTCGTGCTTTGTATCCGTGGTTTTGGTATCTGGACAGCAATCCGCCGTGACAAGACAAGCGCATGCGCAGGTTGTTTTAAAAAAACAAACCGCGCCTCCGCGGGGACTGCGCGCTGTGTGATCAGTACTTCGTGCGAGTGAAGCGGAAGACAGAGGGACCGTCTGACCACCTACAAGCGATATAAAATGTCGCGGATAGAAGAACTACGGGAAAACTAGCGTAAGAGGTCCGTGTGACCGCGGCCAGAGATACATTCACAGCTTCTAGAGCCGACTACACTTACTAGGTCACAGGCACAGCCATCTGCCTTGTTGAAGTTGAGAGGTTTTAGAACTCTGAATTGTAAGCTGGTATTCAGGGATATGTCCTGGTAAAGGGAAGAAGGAAAAGCATTTTCTCTGGCCAGTTTTGTTTTATTTTCCTTTGAACCCATGATCCTTTAAACAGTAAAGGGGTTGTCTCCCACATTTAAGGGATGTTACATGGGAGAAATTGGGATCAATGAAAGTACAGCATTTTCCAAGCCCAGTTCCTTTAAACTATAGGTTAAAAGGATGGGCATTTCTTCAGTTCAGCACCTTCAACTCCCAGCCACAGTTTGCTGAGGATTCTGACACACATTCTCCTGATATTTTTCAGCCAAGGCTAGGAGAGCTCTCCCTCAGATAAGGACCCTCTCATACCTTGTCCTCCCTCACATTGAGGTTCCTTTGCTAACACAGGAAATGATCATTTCAGGCTTAATAATGTATATAATGAATTACAAAACATCTTGTATGTTTGTGGCTCTTGTTCTGTGTGGTTTCATAGACACTTATGACAGACTTTCCAATTTTGTCTGCAGCATTAATTTGCTTCAGTAGGTATAGTTTACCTTTTCTGATGCTGCCCATTGGTTGGCAATTAAGCTTTAGTACATTTGCATCAAGTGCACTATGTTTTAAAATCTTGTATTATTAATCTATCTAATCAACATCTACCCATCAGCATGTGGCCAAGCACTGTGCAGATTGCAAAAGTACTCAGCAGGCTTATCATCAACACTAGGCGGAGAATATGGTTGTCCACATATGAAGTCCTTCAGAATGGACAATTTTTTATTTGTTTAGTATTATTCCACAGAGATCTTCTTTTATGATAATATAAAATCTGGGTCTCCTAAAAGCTTTTTAATAACTGCTGGTATTATTTTTCACATTTTCAAATATAACCCACTCAAGGTCTATTCGGGGGGGGGGGAGGGAGATGTAAACTTCATTCATTTTCTAAAATACATAACAATATTTTTTAAAAATCTTGGCTTGTAGCTACCTGAACTACAGTCAAGCTGTATGTCAGTAAAATAAAGGAAAATTATAGCTTGAACAGAGGAGTTGCTGTTAATCTCTTGGGGGAGGAATTAGTCTCAGAGTAGTAGAAAAGAGTAAGAGTCCAGTAGCACCTTAAAGTCTAACAAAATTTGTGGTAGGGTATGAGCTTTTGTGAGTCACTGCTAGGGATGTACATTTGGCATTTACAAGGTGAATTAATACTCAAATCATGCCTTTTCAGAATGATTTAGGCATTAGTTAAGCTGAATCAGATTCTCTGATTCGATTCAGTTTACCAATAAGAGAATCACAAATTAATTTGGGAATCCCAAATTTTTCAGTTCCATAATACCCTAAAGGGGCCTTATAGGTAAAGGTAAAGGTTTCCATTGCTCAAAAGGCAGTCGAATCTAACTCTAGGGATGCGGTGCTCATTTCTGTTTCCAAGCCGAAGAGTCAGCGCTGTCCAAAGACATTTCCATGGTCATGTGACTGGCATGACTAGATGCCGAGGTGCATGGAACGCTCTTACCTTCCCACCAAAGTGGTACCTATTTATCTACTTGCAATTTCTTGCTTTCAAACTGCTAGGTTGGCAGGAGCTGGGACCAGAGATGGGAGCTCACTCTGTCATGGGGCACTCGGGTCTTGAACTGCTGAACTACTGACTTTCCAGTCTGCAGTTCAGTGTCTTAACCACTTGAGCCACCGCATTATAGTCAATGGTAAATCTCCTAGGCTATATTCAGTGGGCTGGGGGAGAGGGGATGTGAGGTAGAGGCATCACATTTGCTATGCTGCTGCTGGAGCCTCTCCCCCCCAAAAAAACCCCCAAGTTTCAAAAAGATTGGACCAGGCCATCCAATTCTATGGACACCAAAAGAGAATGCTCCCGTTCTACATTGTTTCCAATGGGGGAAAATAGCAAGGCAATGCAAGCCCAGCAGAATGTCCCAGAGAATCTCTGCAGTTGAAAGTAAAGTGTGGGAAGGGCATTTTTGCAAGGCCAGCAGCAGAACCAGTGCAATGGGCCCAGTAGAACCAGTGCCACTGTGGCAGTGCCAAAACCCAGGAGGACTAAGGTCAGATCTGAAGATCACTGAAATGGAGACTCGCTTTTGCCTTCTCTCCCTCCCTCCATCAACGCAACAGAATGCCTGTGTGTGGCATACCCACTTTACTAACATAAAGGGTGATATAGATGGCATTTTTTCCTGGCCAGGATACATTGCTGCCCCCCCCCCCCATTGGAAGAAAAAGACAGACATTGGAAGTTGGGTAAACTAAGGGCCACTTTAACAACTTTAAACAGCAAGGACCAAAATTAACCTGTGGCATGGTCAAGGCCAGGGGTGACTCTCAACCCCTCCCTTACCATATAAAGGCAAACTACCCTTCCCCTGGTTTGAGCCATCTTGCCATGGCTTGCACCCAGCTGGCACAGCAAACAGGCAATGCCCTGGAGCTCCATCCCCCAAGTTACTTGAAGGGAGGATCTATCTAAGCAGGCCCAAAGACAGTCTGCATTCTTCACCCCAGGCCCCACAACCCAATGGCTGATCCTGCAAGACCCCTAGCCCCCAAAGTGGGGTTGCTAAAAGATGCTCAATAAGCTGCATATGAATCCCCAACACAATCCTGTCACTGCAAAGACCAAGCCTCTGCTTAGGTCCTTGTGCCCGCTGTGAGAACATTCAGTGGAGGGCCAGTGTCCCTCTGAAACAATAAAGGCATGAGGCCCAGCCATTGGAGTCTCGGTGCCCCCACCACTCAACAGACCCTGCTGGGAGCCAACAGCAGACCTCTTGGCCTAATGAGCTGCCCCCCCCCAAAAAAAAGCTGGGTCTGCAGATGAGAACCTGTCTTCTCTTGCCATGGAGAACAGCACCTAAAAAGAAACAACAGTGAACCACCAAACCAACCAACTCATGGAACAAGGAGAAGTCGTACATAGGCTTTGTACATGGCTGAACGCCACCTATCCAGCTTTTGAATATCTGGAGCAGAGTAACCCAGGGCTGCAGCTGTAGAGGCAGCACCAATCCAGAAGGAGTGGGTCCCAAAATTTACTCCTGAAAGTCCAAGCTTACTACTAGGTCACTGGCCAGAATGTATGTTTCTTTTTTAATATATATAATAATTTTTTATTATTACATGAGAGTGATCATACCAATATTATGTATCTTAAACTACCTCATACATACATATCTATTTATCTATATTACTACCATAAAGCTAATAAAATCTTTGCAATTCTATATTTTAACAATTAATTTTCCTTTCTATTTAAGTGTTATCTAAGCATTCCATTATAATTTTCTATAAAATACATTTACGTATACCTTGGAATTTCATGAACATTTGAAATCATATATAGGATCTCTTATCTTGTTATTTTACCATCTGTTATAAACATTACCTAAACATATTAAATTAATCTTCCATGCATTTAATATACTTTAAAATTTTAAATAAACTTCCCTAAGCCATCTTTGACATTTATGATCACATAGTCTTCTTGAGGGTTACCTATACATTTTAACTTAGTCTTCCACTAAGTATCTTTAATACGGATTTAATATGGATGTTTTATGGGTACATAGAGACAGTTTCCAATATGGCCAATCTTAATCAATTCCTCATACATAGAATTACCCTGAATCAATCTTATAGGTTAAAATTTTATAAATTTGCAATTATATATAGAAAAAGATTCGCTAACCCAGACTTATTTATAAAGCTTAATTCTTTTTTCTTTTTCTTTTAAGGCTTTCCATCTGTATTAAATTCTTAGAGTAGTTGAGGATTTCATAAGCTCTGTTTTGTCTTCTCTCTGCAGTTTTTTTCCCTTTACATCTTTAAAAATTTCAATCTTTGTCTGCCTTTTGCTAGCTCTGATGTCGTCTTCTGTGGAGATTTTTCCTCTTTTTTTGGTGTATATGTCTTCCTGTAGGGTATATCCTCTTGCTTGTAGTTTTGTACTATGTCTTGAAACATAGGTTGCTGGGGTTCCTTTATCTTGATTGTAGTTTGTATTGGTGTATTTACCTTTTTGTCTTGTGTTGAATTAAAGGCTTCCTCAACTACCAGATTGATTGTGTCAACAATTATACATTTAAGCTCCTCCCAAGAAATCTGCATCGTTAACATCAGCAGCGCTCTCTGCACATACATCATCTGGCATTTTTTGTGTTTGTCTTGTACATTCATTTTAATACAATAACAAAGGCCAGCTCAGCCCAGCAGACTAGAAACCTCTGAAGTTATTTTTTCAATAGTCCCCAGAAAGCTGGCCACATTTAGTTTCTGCAGTAGACATATTAACAACCAGGAATCTGTCAACATAGGTCGAGTGTTTTGCAATTATACAATGGAGCCTGTGCACTGTAAGCTTAAATGCTTTCCACGAAGAAGCTGATGTTATGGGGAACTGTTATGAAATGGGAAATTCAATTCTAAATGCCCCTCTTGCTTGCTCTCTTTTCCAAAGACGGTTTATAATCCTTTTGATGAGATATATTCTCTATTAGAAATATTTAGTCATTTCTCTTTAAGAAGTCTATATATAATTCCAGTAAATCACTTAAATCCACAAGCCAAAAAATAATAAGGAAAGCCCAAGGCTTATTCAAATTTATGTTCCAGGAAGAGATATTCGGAGCTTAAAAAACAGTCTTTGTTTCCTCTTTGCCCCAGAGTAGTTTTAGTACAGCTTTTCTTTGTTAACTCATTCTCATTGCTTTGAATGGGGGGGGGGATTTCCACCTCTCCTTTCCTTGTCCTTTTAAAATTTAAAGGGGCTTAGCCAAAATGATCATTGGATTCTTCAGTATTGCTTTTACAGTTACTCACGGTAGAAATCTTCATTGGTGTTATGGATGAGGCTCAAATAAGTCTCTTCTTATGGGGCACTCACATCTGGTGCAGTTATGGCTACAATAACTGTGCTGCTTCGTTCCTTGCTTCTGGGACGATCCAGAGCTTCCACCCGCTCGCTGCCACTTGCGGTGGCCCCGAATCAAGTCCCTTGCACCAGGTCTGGTGGAGTTCGGGATCCCCTGAAATGTATGTATGGCTACAACAGTCCCCCTATGCTGTTCCTAGAGGGCGACACCTTGGGCCCGGAGAATCTCGCATGGTGGTGTCAGCAACTGAAAGACTCATGGCCTTTATTGTGTAAAACATTGGAAGCTGCGAACGAGGCTTACAAGGCTCAGGATGACAAGAGAAGGGTGGAGGGTTGGGCTCTGTGGCCTGGTGACTCTGTTTATGTCTCGAATAAGAACATCAAGGTTTTACGACCCAGCCGCAAACTGGGCTGGAAGTTTGTCAGCCCTTTTAAGGTCAAATGTCTAATCAATGAGGTTGCTGTGGATCTATAACTTCCTAAAAACATGCATAATATCCATTCTGTCTTTCATTTCAGCCTCCTGAAACAGGACCCAGGTCTGAGCCCCTGGCGGCCTGCAAAACCGGTACACCCCCCCATGGTGGAGGGCGAGGAACATTTCGAAGTGTCAAAGATCTTGGACTCTAAACTCAAATGTGGCAAACTGTTTTATTTGATTGAATGGGTGGACTTTGGACCCCAGCACCGGGAATGGGTGGAAGTATGGGATATTCGGGCCCCTCAGCTGTTGCAGGAGCTTCACTGGGAGTTTCCGGGGAAAACGGGAGGTCTCCCGGGCTAACCAGGAGATTGAGTTTTGGGTGAGCAGAATGTCAGCTAGGCTGCCATATGGTTTATAGGCCTGGAATTTGCCTGCCTGACCTGTGTACAAGTTGGTGCCACATTCCTCTTGACTCTCATCGTTATTGCTGACCTTGTATTCCTGTCTGTGTAGTGTCTCCACTTTAATTAACCATGAGACTAGTTTCGTTTCTCAGCCTCGACCATCGGTTATTTTTTCCCGCCTACAGGAAACGGGCCGATTGGCTCACAGGTAGGGGGGGCTGTTGAATCCTCTATATCACTATATGCTTGTTCTATATTTGTAATTCCTAACAGTGACCATGTTACTGCAACCATAGTACTAACAATAAAGTAAAACCTTTCTTGGAAGTGTGTGCTCTGTTGTTTGGCTGTGGGTCCTGACACCCAGCTAAACTCATCAAAAGACAATAACCCTGGACCAGTGTTCCCTCTAAGCTGTGTTGTCTTGTGAGCAAAAATTCTACTTTGTGAGCGACTGGCATTAAAGTTGTGAGCGAGGGATTTGGCTCCTGCATCAATTAGTTCGCTCTGGAGCCCTCCTCCCTGAGCTTAGAGAAAAATGTCTGAGCTAGAAGCTAAAAAACTGTGAGCTAGCTCACACTAACTCAGCTTAGAGGGAACAGTGCCCTGGACTCAGCTATTGTTCTCCAAAGGTGTCACTGGTAAAGTGATTAGATTCAACATTGCCCAACCCTGCCCCATCCTCCTGTAACCAGATTTTTTAAAGAAAACTTCCAGGGGACGGATCAGGGAGGGGGGACGAACAAGGGCCAGTGAAACCCACCCTCAAGTGCCAAAAGGGCATAAAAGAGCCGGCCTTGGCCATGTGCTCTCTTTTTCTCCATGCCTAAACCCTGCCCTATCTTGCTGACTCTGGAGTAGCTGCCCAAGAGTCTTTCCACGTTTTCTGCTGGTCCAGAATACGATCCGTTCCCCATACTCATTTTTCCTGTGGATCGCTTCATCATGCCAAGGACAGGTAAATATTACCCCTCAATGAAACATCCTACTAAAGTGAATGTCGCTATCCTTTTCTATCTAATTTCCTAGGTCTGTGTAATTGTGAGTGTGTTTGAGTTATTGTATGCTTGTGAAGAACTCCCAGTAAAGAGTCCATTTCTCTAAAAGACTTGGTTTCTGTGTTTATTCTTAATTTTACTGGAGAAGGCAGGACTCCTGTATACAAAGGCTTTGCTCCCTTAGATGCCAATTGCATATTAATAATCATAATTCCCCATATTAATAATATATCAAGGCAATTTGGCTAACACCATGCCCCCCAAAAGAATCCATGGGTCATTAAGGATCTGCCACAGAAAAAATGGGAAGGAATTTAAAGTCAAAGCTCCAGAAAAAAAAATATTTTTTTAAAAATTGGTGGAAAGGCCTCATTACATTGAGTGACTTAATCACAAAGCTCCCTATACAAGCTTCAAAGTCCCAGTGGGCAGGAAATAGGGTTTTGCACTCAGTATATATACCAAGCCTAATAAATACCCTCAAAAAACCTTATTGGCATTTTTTGGATATTTATTCAGCCGAATCAGATTCTCTAAAGCTTCCCTTTAACTCCCCCCTTTCTCTTCACCCTGCTCCCAACAGGGCTATACTGGTGCAGATCTCCCAGGAGGCAAGGGCCAGGTTTAGCAGGGCAGATCATGGGCAAGGATGCAGAGAGTAACCAGGGTCCATTCCTAAAGTCAGGGGTTCCAGAGAGCAGGTATTCCAAGTCCAGTCTATGGTCAGGGATTCCAGAAAAGCTGATAGGTCCAGTCCAAGAATCAAGGTTCCAGTGGTCCTGTAACAGCAAGGTCAGTGGTTCACTAGCAATATGTACTTGTTGTGTCCACGAAACTGCTGCTCCTCCCAGCTGAATTTATGGCAAAGTCTTAACAAGCTACACTGGCAGACAATTCTTTGCCACTCATCCTGAAACTACTCATCCATCTTGTCAGTTGACAGCTGACGATGGGCCATGAGTCTCGCACTCCCTTTCTTTTCCTGCAACTCTGTGCACCTCTCAAAGCGTCAGTGCTGCAGGGGTGTGGGTGAGCTAGGTAGGCTGGGAGTGGCTTCGGCAGACTTGTTTACTGCTTCAGAGCTACAAGGCATTGGTTTCAGCTATAGACTGTGATTTTTGATTAGCTGGTAACTTGATCTCTTGTTGCTCTCCTCCTGGCTCAGAGCCAGCTGCAGCCAGTTGTTCAATTACTGGACCAGGGCTAGCTGCAGGCAGCAGACAGAATCTATGCTGTCACTAAGCACAGACTGACTTAGAACAGGGGCGAAGGAAATGGGGTGGTTGAAAGGCTCTCAGGCGTTTCTGCCTGACAATGGGGCTGGTGCACCAGCCCTGCTGCCAGGCAGAAATGTCCAGCTTCCCTTTACTTACCCCATTTACTTTTGCCTCTAAAAGGTGGACCAATTTACAAGGGGTACAGACTGTGGATTGCCCCATTGCCAATTTTTTTAGCATCTGTTGTTATTGAAGGAATCTGGCTTGGTAGTTTCTTCTCTCAAATTGCACTTAGCGGCTATAATCTCCCAGTGTGGGACTGCAGAGATGATTGCACTGTTGCACTTCCCTGTAACTGTTGTTCATCGAGGTGTCTTCTTTGCAGGCACACATTCCCTCCCTCCTACCCCAATATGAGCTCATGAGGATGCAGTTACATTCTTGATACTTGCGGCAGCTCAGGAGGACTGAGGCAGAGAGAGGGGCCCCTCCTGGGTGGGAAAACAGCCTTGGCAGGCTCTGCAAGGGAGGGACTCCCCCATAGTTCTAAAAATTGTGGAAATAGCTGTAGAGAGCCTCTAGTGGCTGGCCTAGGCAAGCACAGTCCTAATGTGGGTGTGCACAGAAGACTGAAGATGAACTTTAGTTTCAGATATTATTTAATTGCTTCAACTTAACTGGAGAGGCCTGGGTTCAAAGCCTCATTTGATCCAACAACTCCTATCATTGCTCGATTCCAGTGTTTCTAGTTTAGACAACTTTGAAAATATTCTTGGTGAGTGGGTGAGAATGGATGATTGTTTTATTATGATTCCTAATATTTCCCATGCTCAGGGTTGGGTTGGCTTTCTCTCCAAGCCATTTCCACAATTCAGATACTTCCCTACTCCAGGTGATACTTGTCCCACAGGGCTGAAACCATGAAGGTTACCATATGCCTAATAGTTTATTTAAAAAATAATAATCAGGGAGATTGATCACAGATCTCCCTACATTTCATGGTAATGGTTTGCAGAATTCTTGTGACAAAGTTGGCCTCTGCTGTACTGGAGGTTCCTTTGGTCCCTTCCATATCAAGAGTTCATTTCCAGGGGGTAACATGAGGTCATCTGAGATTATTTGGTCAGATGCTGTATCTCAGGAGATGCTTTGCTATTTGGATGACAGTGTTGTTAAAATGAAAGCTGCTTGTTAATGCAGAGGTATCAGGCTGTTGCATATGTGGGCAGAAGGGGATAAAAGAAAACACATTCTCACTGGCACTGAGTCAGCAATACACAAAGGTTTGAAAGGAAGGGGGGGGGAGAAAGAAAAAAATTCTGAAGAAAGCATCAAACCAACATGGGATTGTGGCATTCTGACACCCTTTGCTGTTACTTCACAGCAGTTGTCACCTCCAGCACTTGTTCACTTGGTATTTTATTTACATTTCAAGCATCACACAAAGCACCCACCCAAGATGGTATTGCTCTATTTGGATGAAGGCACAAACTCCCCCAGCATGGTGAAATGTTTATTCACATTCCATCCTTTCAATCCCATCTTTTATGAATGCCCATAAACAGAATGGGATGGCACTGTAGCCACCTTGAACAATATAACCAGTCACTCCTTTGCATACATACAGCTCCTTGGAAGTTGTACTGCCGGCTCATCTTGATTAGACCAGGACACCAAAACAGACTATTAAGTAAGAAACACATTATCAATGTGCAATGGTTCTTAAATAAATCATGTGCACAGGCTTGCCATGTTGCACACTATGGTTGCCCACCAAGGTGGAAAATCCTCCCATACTCAGCCTTGGGCTCTGCTTGATGGAGCAAAGGGAGCAAAATGGGAGGTGAACTGACATTGAGCAATGCTTTAGGTATTTCCCAAATCTTTATGGTAAGAACTAGGGATGAGCACTGACCATTTTCTGGACCAAACCGTGGCCTGGTTCGCAAACCGGTCCAGATAAAAAAGCCCTCCTGGGGGCCTCAAGGCTCCAAAATCAACTGGTGTCTCCAGCTTACTCTCCATGATGTGCCTACCAGGTTTGGTCCCCATTGGACTTCAGGGGCTGAACTACAGACCCCTAAAAAAGGTCTCCTGAACCAATGCTTTTCAATGAGACTTCATCCCCGCAGGCTTGGGAGTGACAAAAACTGACCTGGGTGAGCTAGAGGGCTCCAACTTGCACAGTTCCTCCCTGGGGTGACCCTCCACATGCCCCACAAGTTACATGCATATAACTTGTGGGGCTGCCCAATTCACATGGAGTTTGATAACAGTTTCACCTATTACATTGCACAAATAGGAGAACATCTCTCAGACAGATTAAGCTTTTCCATTGAAGTGCAATTTTTCATACATTATCAAACTATTGGTTAGAAGAAGACGTCTGTTGAAACGGCACTGCATTCCGGAGACTACCGTCCCATTGTTGTCACCTTCTATCTTTATGTACCTGAATCTATAATTTGAATGTATTATTATTACTTTTGTACTTTCATATTCATAACTTCACAATTTTTGTTAAAGAAATATTGAGCGCACTGTACATAGTTCTTGTGGATTTATTTTTGCATGTCTATGGACTGTGACCATATTAATTTTGGTGTACATTAACATTGGTTGTTTTGTTCAGCCATCGAGTGATTCTGAGTGTGTCCACCAGCTGCAGCCCCACGGAACTCTTAATGGACCACCATCTCACAACGCGGCTGGACCACCTGCACCCAGACTGAGCCCCAGAGTTGTGCTAAACTCCAGTGAGCCAGGAGGCCCCCAGAGAGTTCTTTCCAGGGGACCCTGTCTTCATGCGGAACTATTCCAGTGGCCCCATGTGGATCCTGGCAAGGGTTACACAAGTCCTCAGACCCCTATCATATGAGGTATCGACAGAAGGGTGCCAGTTACTACGTAGACACATCGACCAGCTCAGCTGCTGCCTACTGCCCACAGAGCCAGACCAGTCTTCCGTCAAGGAGGAAGATGACGGCCTGGAACCGCCAGTGTCACTGCAACAGACCGAGAACAGCCCCCCCAGACAATAGTGTGCTTTTTCTGGGAAGAGGAAGGTACTTCACTGGCTGCTCTGGACCTCCCGGACTCTGTTCCTAACTCACAGGACTCCAGTGCGCATCCCGCTTCACCAAGCACAGCTCCAGAGTTGGTTCAACTCCTGCAGGAGCCCCAGCATTCACAGAGGGAATGTCACAAGCCAGCGTACCTTGAAGACTATGTCTGTTAAAGTGCTTTGGAATTTAGGGGGGAGGGGTGTTATGCATTGGGATTGAATCACCCCTGATTGAATCACCCCAGCGACTGGCTGAGCATGGAGCGCAAGAACAATAGCATATCAGGATTCTGAAAGTAACCACTCTAGTACTAATGTTATGTAAATAGCCTATCATTGGGAGTGGGGTGTATTTCGGTATGCCAATCGCATGCTATTTAACAGAGCTGAGGCTCTGGAGTCTTGTCTTGCTCTTGCTGAAATCACAATTAAAGTTGAGCTGATCACTAGACTCAAGCCTGCTCATCCACAGAACCCACTATTTAACAGACTGATTAAACCTCAAAGTAAAAAAAAAACAACGTAAAAAATCTGTCTCTGAAATTAAACAACTCCTGGGTGCTGGTGCTGAAATACATAGGCGATGATGTCAGCAGACATCTTTATGGAACAGGATGCCTCCATTTATTCATGCAGGCCCCAGTATTTATGTATCTCATTACATCGGCAGCCTGGGGCATTTGTTTCCACACTGTAACTGTCAAGCTACATCTTATCAGAGAAGCTCTCTTTCTCTGCATAACATACCTGCCTCTCCTTTTACCTCACTGATAAGTAACCTGATGCTTTATTCTAAGCTCTCTTTTTAAATAACAGAGCGGGAAACAGACAAGACTAAGCAAACAGCCTGAAAAGGGACTTTTAAAAAGACCGGTGAGCTGTTATACATCTCTGACCAGTGACACTCAACAAGGCAGAGTCAGACTTGCAGAATAATTACACAATGTTGGTATTTATCAGAGACAGCTGCCTATCCACTGGGAAATGCTCCTAACAAGCTTAGCAGGGGCACAAAAATTTTGAACCTATGCTCCACATGTTCACAAGGACAGAATCTTCTCTCACAACTGTCATTACTAACTAGAAGTTTAAAAAAACCCTGAAATTTCTCTAGTGCTGAAGGTTAAGTTCAGAAGTACTTTGTGAAAAAAGGTATCATGTAGATGAGAACATAAAGATTATGGGACTGGTGGGAGACATGAGGTCCTTAGCTCACTTATTCACAAGTAATTTCTTGATTAATTGCAATTGTTCCCCATACCCTTCAGGGTGGAAAGGGCACACTTGAAAGGACAAACAATTCTGGTCCTCCAGGAAATACTGGAAGAGGAGAAGGAGGATAACAGCCCAGTGGAAACTATCTCCCTCCATTCAGATGAGATGGCAAGAGATGGTAGATGGGGTGAAGACGGTGGGAACCATAGAGGGAAGTGACCATATCCTGATAGAATTGCTTTTGCTGTGAGGGACTGAGGAAGTTTATAGCTACACAGTAGGGCAGATTTTAATAAACTCAAGAGTATGATGAGAATCATTCCATGGGCAAGATGGCTGGAGGGGAAAGGAACAAGTGAAGAGTGGGCTCTTCTAAAACAAGAGCTTTTGGAAACTCAAGCCATCACTATTCCAACAAGAAGGAAACATGGTAGGGAATCCAAGAAGACAATGTAGATGAACAGAGAACTCTGTAATGTGCTAAGGGAGAAAAGGGAAATTTTCAAGAAATAGGGGTGAGGGCACACCTCTAAAGAAGAGTATCTGCAGGTTGCTAGGCACTGTGGGTCAGCCATCAAAGAGGCCATGCGCACAGTGAGATAAAGTTGGCCAGGGAAGCTCACTACAACAAGAAAATCTTCAGATATGTAAGGAACAAATGCAAGATAAAAGAGGCGATGGGCCCACTGTTGGGTGAAAATGGAGACATTCTGACAGAGGACAGAGAGAAAGCAGAAAGGCTCAATGCCTATTTTGCCTCAATCTTTTCCATGAAGAAGAGAACAGGCTCATCTAGAGATGGTAATAGGCAAGGCACAGCATCCAGTCTGCTGGTTAACATGGACAGAGAGGTAGTAGAGAAGCACCTGGCTGCATTGAATGACTACAAATCCCCTGGCGCCGGATGGTATGCACCCAAGAGTGCTCCAAGAACTGTCTAGAGAGCTTGCAGAGCCTTTGTCCTTCCAGACCTCTTGGAGGATGGGAGACATGCCACAAGACTGGAGGAGGGCAGATGTTCTCCCAATTTTCAAAAAAGGAAGGGGGGATGACCAAGGAGACTACAGGCCAGTCAGTATGACCTCTGTCCCAGGGAAGATACAGGAGAAGATTTTAAAGGGATTGATCTGTGAGCATCTAAAGGACAACTTGGTGATACAGGGAAGTCAGCACGGATTTGTCCACAACAGGTCCTACCAGACCAACTTCCTATCCTTCTTTGATCAAGTGACGAGCTTACTGGATTGAGGAAATGCTGTTGATGTTGTTTACCTAGATTTCAGTAAAGCTTTTGACAGGGTTCCCCATAATGTTCTGATGGTTAAAACAGAGAACAGTGGACTGGACTCTAGGATAGTTAGGTGAATAGGGAACTGGTTGGAGAACCACACTCAAAGAGTAGTAGTCAATGACATTTCATCTGAATGGAGGGAGACTTCAGTGGGGTGCCACAGGGCTCAGTTCTGGGCCCGCTACTTTTCAGTATTGTTATAAATGAACTGGATGAGGCCATGAAGGGGCCTCTAATTAAATTTGCAGCTGACACCAAATTGGGAGGAGCAGTGAACACACCAGCAGATAGAGACAGATTTCAACGAGATCTGAACACACTGGAAAAGTGAGCAAATGTGAAGATGCAATTTAACAAGGATATGTGCCAAGTTCTACATCTGGGTAACAAAAATGAGGAACAAACATACTGGATGAGGGATACACTTCTGAGTAGCAGTTTGTGTGAACAAGAACTTGGGGTACAGGTGAACCAAAAGTTAAATATTAGCAGCCAGTATGATGCAATGACAAAAAAAAAGGCTAACAAGATCTTGGGGTGCATCAAGAGAGGCATAACATCCAAATCACAAGATGTCATAGTCCCACTGTAGTCCTATTGGTCAGGCTGCACCTGGAGTATTGTGTGCAGTTCTGGAGGCCTCACTTCAAAAAGGATGTGGACAGAATGGAGCGGGTGCAGAGGAGAGTGACAAAGATGATTGGGGGCCTGGAGATCAAGCCCTCTGAGGAAAGGCTGGAGACCAAGCCCTCTGAGGAAAGGCTGAGGGACTTGGGAATGGTCAGTCAGGAGTAGAGAAGGTTGAGGGGGAACATGATTGCTCTCTTTAAGTATTTGAATGGCTGTCAGAGGAGGACAGGGAGCTGTTCCTGTTGACAGCAAAGGATAGGACTCCTAATAATGGGTTTAAATTTAGGGCAGGAAGATATCGGCTGGATATTAGGAAAAACCTTTTTTACAGTAAGAGTTGTTCAGCAGTGGAATTAGTTGCCTAGGGAGGTGGTGAGCTCCCCCTCACTGACAGTCTTTAAGCAGCAGCTGGACAAACACTTGTCAGGGATTGTCTAGGCTGATCCTACATTGTGCAAGGGGTAGGACTACATGGCCCGTGAGGTCCCTTCCAACTCTGTGATTCCATGATTCTATTAAATGTATGCAATAACTCCCATTTTACAGAACCATATGTCAAAAGTGGGAACAGTATCAAAGCCTCTAATATATCAAAGATTGTGGTGCAACTCCATAACAGACACTTGACTTAGGGCAGAATGACACAATACAAACAAATCCTGTGCAGCCACTTCTAGTTGGGAACAGCAGTTTTGATAACGGGTTATGTGGAGTGCAGAAACACAGCCAAACAGGGCTTCCAGATTTCAGAGGTAGAATATCTTTACTAGGTGTGTGCAAGAAAAAAAAAATTGATATGTTTCATGTTTGGGTATACTGAACCTGAAAAATATTGGTATTTTCCAATATTCCTGGATCCCAATATCGGTATGGCATTGGGATCTGGGATTTTTTTCGAAAACCCAGAATTTTCTGGCTCTATTATACCAGAAGGCATATGCCTTCTGAGTTCACCTGCTGAGTTGCACTGCCACTGCAACGCTTGGAGAAGGTGGTAGGCATTTAAAGAGACCCTGGTCTCTTTACATGCCTACTACTCTAAGCCCAGCAGTAGCAGCGGCAGTGCAGCTCGGAGAAGGCATTTAAAGAGAGGATGGGAGCACCTTCATTTGGGACCCACAAGAATGGGAGCTATACTCCAACTAGAGAATCTCTACTAGCAACTAGCAACTTAAATCTTGCTGTGAGTAACTGAACTGAACTGCTCAACTTAGCTGATATTTAAAGCTTTTTTCTTGCTGTTGAATGAACCCCATTTAAAATTTAAAGTACTGAGGGAAAGACGGGTGCAGAATTTATTATGAGATCTAAAGAAGAATTCCAAGAATTTTTTTAAGTCAATACCCAACCAGAGTCTTCTAAAGATATAATTTGGGATGCTTTAAAAGCTTATGTGAGAGGATGGTTCATCAGACAAAAAATGTGGACAAAGAGGAAAAAGAAGCAGAAATTTAGCCAGATTGAAGAACAAATAAAACAAGAGGAGCTTATGATGCATTTTGAACCCGAAACAGAATGAATAAGAGTAAAGATCAAGAATCTGCAAGATCAACTCAACTGTTTGCTGACACAAGAAATAGCAAAGAAAATAATGTATGCAAAACAAAATTACTTTGAATATGCCAATAAACCTACCAGATGGTTAGCATACAAACTATGGAAGCAAACAGACAAGAAAAATATAAAATCACTAAAAATGGAAAAGGTGAAGAGAAAAATACTCTTAAAGAAATAAAGGATATTGTAGAAGGATTTTATAGTAACTTATACTCAAAAGCAAATTTCAATCAAGACAAGATTAAAGATTTTTACAAAAACATAATAAAAAGGAATTCACAGAAGATCAAAGGAAATCTTTAAATGAACCAATCTCTTTTTTAGAAATAACAGAGGCTATTAAAAAACAGAAGAAAAAGAAAACTCCAGGCCCAGATGGTTTACCTGCTGAATTCTACCAGATATTTGAAGACCAAATAACACTACCCTTGAAGAATACCGTTCAAAAAATATTTGAACAAAAGAAACTACCAAAGTTGTGGAACCGAGTGCTTATTACATTAATACAAAAAGGGACACAGAAGAAAACGAAATAAAAAATTACCTACCAATTTCTCTTCTTAATGTAGACTATAAAATCTATGCATCCATTTTGGCAAATAGACTGAAAAAGGTTGTCTAAAATAATTCATAGGGATCAATCAGGACTTCTACCAAAGAGACAAATGAGAAATACTGTGAGAACCATACTGAATGTATTCGAATTTTTTGAAACACATCCTGAAAAACAAATGGCACTGTTATTTTTGGATGCGGAAAAGGCCTTTGACAATCTTAATTGGTCCTTTAGGTTGGAACAATTGGTGGCATGGAAATGTGGAGAATATTTTTATACTATGGTGAAAGCAATATACACAACACAATCAGCAAGAATCACAGTGAATGGTGACCTTACACGGAATATCAATATTGAAAAAGGTACAAGACAAGGATGTCCATTATCACCACTTTTGTTCATCTTCGCCCTGGAAACTCTGAACAATATGATTAGAGAAGATGGCGAGATCAAGGGACTTAGACTTAAAGGAGAAGAATACAAACTACAAGCATTTGCTGATGACTTGATATTTATATTAGAAGAACCCCAAAAATCAATAGTTCAACTTTTACGAGTAATAAAAGAATATGGCCTGTATGCTGGCTTGAAAATAAACTTAAAAAACCAAAATTATTGTTAAAAAACTGCACTAAAGAGCAAGAACAAATTATACAAAATGTTTCAGAAATGGAAGTAGAAAAAAATATTTAGGTATAATAACTAATAGGTGCATCTCATTGTATAAAAATAACTATATGAAACTACTGGTGGAAATCAAAAAGGACTTAGAGAAATGGAACCCTATGCAACTATCATTCATGGGAAGAATTGCTACAGTAAAGATGAATATATTACCTAGACTGATATACCTATTTAAGACAATTACAATTATAAAAGATCAAAAATATTTTAAAGAATTAGAAAAGCTAAAATTTATCTGGGAAGGGAAGAAGCCAAGAATAAAACTTGAATTACCTCAGAACTGTAAAGAAAGAGGAGGGTTTGCATTATCGGATTGGAAATTATATTATAAAGCAGCGGCACTCGCATGGGTGAAGGACTGGATTACATTGAGAGATAGAAGACTGTTAAAGTTGGAAGGACATGATTTAATGCTGGGCTGGCATGCCTTTGTCTGGTATCAGAAAAGTGCTCATCATAAATACTTCAAGCAGCACATCTTGAGAGCAGCATTAATAAAGGAATGGGAACATGTTTTGAAATTTTACTATACGAAGATACCTAAATGGGTCTCACCATTAGAAGCTTTTGCAAACCCAACAATATTTAATAAAGAACAGCTGTGGAGATACCAAGATTTGTTAGACAGTCAAAACAAATTAATTAAACAAGAAAAGCTAAAGGAAAAAGGTATTAATTTAAACTGGTGGGAAAGGGCCCAAATAGATTCCAGATGTGTGAAAGATAAAATTATGGGATTTTGTGATGTACCTGCAGAAATAGATAAAATTTTGTGGTGTGTTAAAGGGAAACTTTATAAGTTGTTACTAGATGCAAAAATGCAAGATGAGGTGGTAAAAGAAGTAATGGTTAAATGGGCACAAAATATTGGTCATAATATACAATTAGAACAATGGGGAAAAGTATGGAAAGTCAATATAAAATTTACTAAAGCTGTATCTTATAAGGAAAACATATATAAAATGTTTTATAGATGGTACATGACTCCTGAAAACTTAGTTAAATGGTATCCCAATATGTCAAACATTTGTTGGAAATGTAACCGAAAAACTGGCTCTTATTACCATATGTGGTGGACTTGTGATGGTGTTAAAAATATTGGATATGGATACATGAGATTGTAAAAAATACTTGACATAAATGTTCCCTTCATACTAGAATTATTTTTAGGAAGCCAACTTGCTACTTATTGAGAAAGTTTTGGGACCCAAGAATTGGTATCATACTCAATGTAAAGTGGGATAGGAGTCCTGGGAATTTCCTGAGAAAATTAATTTAAAGATTTTTTTTTAATTGCCTTCAGAGAGGTGTTGAGCGGCAAGAGGACTAAAACCTAGATATATTTTTTTCTCCTGGTGGAAAATAGTTTCAGGAAGGTAGCCATGTTGGTCTCCCATAGAAGAGCTAAAGAATAATGTGTGAAAGTAGAGGGAGACAACCGGAAACTGGCAACTCCTGCAGCAGACAGAGACACTCCACAAGTTTTTTAAATATTTACATTTTTTAACTCATCCTAGTATTAAAGTCTGGATCCCGTGGTCTGCAAAAATGTCAGCACCATGGCCCTCCTGGTTGCTGCCCCAGGAGGTCATTAGGCTATGTGGTTTTTCTGCCTCCACAACTTTTGCAGGAATCCACAGTACCCCTTCCTAATGTATGCATTTAAAACTGTGAGCCCAGATTTTGTTAGTTGCCAAATTTTGTTTATGATCCAGCTGCTCGTTAGCAAGGGAGCATGGGTTTTAACACCCAGAAACCCTTCTTCCACTGTTAGTGAAAGGGGGGGCATTGAAGATATGGCAATTTATTGCATGCAACCTTAAGGGACTCCTATTAATTTTTTTTGGAGACCTGAACCATAGTGCAGCCGTGGTTACTCCACAACAAAATAACATCTCCAATCTCCTGGATGAGAGACTGAGAGCTCCCAACAAATGGTCTGTAAAAGTGCCCATGCAGGCCTCTTGTAATCTGCCTGCCTGGAAAAGGAGGGGGAGGAGTAGCAATTTAACATCCTGAATTTGATTGTGAATGTGGGAGACCCAGGCTTGCCTTATCCAATAAAAAGTTGACATCAGAAGAAAATAATTGCATAAGTGTTTAGAACTGCCATCATATAAGGATTGTAAACATTTGTTTGAAATTATTAATTTAGATAAAAGAAATGTTTAGAAACTAACATAAAGCTTTAAAGCCATGATTAATGTATTATTAATATTATTATGAACAGCCTATCATGTTTTTAAAGCCATAGATCCCCATTGAAGTGACTCCACTGAGGTAAAACCAAATAATTATTTGACTAAATTATTTTATTTTTGAAACATTTTTAACAAGGTATTCATTTGTGAGCCTGGAATCTCCTTTCTGTCTTGGCTGATGTGGCTTGCCCCTGACATCTACCCTGGAGATCGTCTGGCTACTGACGCTTCTAGCCAAGAGCATTTGGCTGCTCCTGGCCTCCTTTGATGTTTCTGGCGACCACCACTACTCCATTGCTTGAGGGAAACGCCATCCTGGTTTCACATCTTTCACACATGACAAGTTGTGTCTCCGGTGGACCCTGAGCCTGACCTGACATCAGTTTCCAGACACCTATCTGGACCTGCAGCAGGTGGAAGTTCCAGAAGCTGAGGCCCTGTCTACGCTTGACAAATTTGCTATTGGTGTCACAGCAGCAGCAGCGGGTCCCACATTAACACTCAATGATTTTACTTCCTTTAATCTCCCCACGTATAAAAGTTTCTCAAAGGGTCGTAATATGGCTGGTCTCACTTCACTATTCAAATCTAACCTTTCAGTAAATCAAATAGGCTCTTTATCCCCTTTTGCTCAAGCTTTTGCCCTCTATGATTTGGCTTTTGAGTTAATGATAGTAAATACCTATCTGCCACCTGCCTCTAATTTAATAGTATCAGCAAGATGGGACAACCTTTCCAAATTTCTAACTTCCCTTCAAACAAAGTACCCAGATTCTCTTTTTATTTTATTGGGAGATTTGAATGCTCAAATTGGGAACCAAAACCACTCCATGACTAGACAATTGGGCTTTATCGATACTCAAAAATATCTACCCCCAGGTTTACTTCATCCGCGAAGGTTTAAAGACACTTTGAATAACAAAGCAGGATTGGAATGGATTGAATTTTGTATTTTTCATAACATGATTATTTTATTAGTTGCTGTAGATTTTCTGGGATGTGTGGCCGTGGTCTTGGCATTGTAGAACCTGATGTTTCGCCAGTCACCTTGACACAGAGAGTATTCCATCTTTCTGTGTTTATACCTCTGAGGATGCCAGTTACAGTTACTGGTGAAACGTCAGGTTCTACAATGCCAAGACCACGGCCACACATCCCGGAAAATCTACAGCAACTAATGAACTCCGGCCGTGAAAGCCTTCGACAACATAATGATTATTTAAAATGGTATCTCTTCATTTCCTGCTTCTAATCAATTTACACATATCTCTTCAAGAGGTTATAGTGTCGTAGATTATTACATTTGTTCACTTTTAATTTTCCCAGTTATCCAAAAATTTTACATTGGTGCCAGAACTGAAAGTGACCATCTTCCTCTTATAATCTCTGTAGATTGTAAAAACAACTTTGGTTCTAATGATACTGCCATCCCACAAGATGACTTAGTGTTTATTTGGAAGAGAATAAAATGGTCCTCTACAGTCAATAAGAACTTAACCTCTTTATTAGAGCTCTATGCCACTGTTAACATAAAGCATACCTTATCGATGACAAATTCTTTGGCAGATGCTCTGGATACTTATGGCCAATTAATTGACCTGATTAGTTCCTTAGCCAAATCACCTTCTTCAACAACACCTAAGCCTTTATCCTGGCTTGATGAAGATTGTTATGCAGTTAAAAGGCAGATTCGGTCTGCATATAAAAAATTTCTTAGTTCAAATAACTATGACAAATTAAAGACCTATCATGATCAAAATAACTTCTGGCTGGGGATCCTTATCATATGGTCTTCCATGATCCGTCGCAGGGTCTGGTGTGGAGCGAGTAGCCACCTCGTCATTGACAAAGCCCACCGCAAGGTGAAACAGGAGTTGCAGAGGGCCCTTGAGAGCGGTTTGGGCCTCTTTTTACCACACCCTGGCATACATGCGGGGCGGGCTGAGTTGTACAGATGAGATTGTATTCACTTGTCTGAAGTGGGTATGGACATTTTTCTGGAGGACTTATGGCAAGGGCTCTGGGGGGCCTTGGGCCTCCCGATGGGCGCGAAGCCCTAAGCAGAGGCTTGGCCTTAGTTGTGGCAGGGTTTCATGCTGAGACAGATTGTGGTCTGGTGAGCACCAGCTGACACCCCTTCTTTGGGGTTGAAGGGGTTGAGTGAGTACAGTCTTTGTGCCTGGTGGCACAGGGCAGGAAAAACAGACTGCCTTTAGGACTGCCCTGATTGGGTACTCCCTTTGGGCCCTGCAGTTAGGGGGATGGGCCTACATGGCTGTCCTACAACAGCTAGCCGGCTTGGCAGGAGCCACGGCTGATGGCTCTCGCTTGGGGCAGGGTGGCTCGCCCTATTTCGCATGGCAAGGGAGAGGTTGTTCGACCCCTGGCCTTGACCATACCGCAAACTGCATTGCCCTCGCCGTTAGTTCCAGTTAACGTTGATTGCTAATAAAGTGGCCCTATAATTAATCCAACATTTCATGTCCGCCTCTTTATTCTGGCTTGGGGGGCAAAGGAGTGGATATCTGAAGGGTCTGACTAAAAAGTGTCAGATAGGTTCACTTTTGAATAATGGGAGAAACTCCTGGTCCTAGCTGTGTTCAACATAACCTGAGTAAGAATTCCATCTAAGATTTCAGAGTCTAGTGTCAGCTAAAGCTGAAGCTTGTTTTCACACAGATGCTAAGAACTGGGGTTTAATATTTTGGCAAAGAGTGACTGGGCAGCAGGCTGAAGCTTCCAATCAGGTCAAAAGGAATTGGATTATATTTTCAGGGTAGAAATACAAGTCCTGTCCAGTTACACAGAGAATTGGCACTGAGGCAGTCCCTGGTCTGTAGTGAAAGGGAAGGGTTACAGACTACTCAGGGGAAAGAAAAAACACTGTGATTTCAGAAAAGAGGAAATAATATGATACAGAAAAAGAGTGACCTTTCCAGAAGACCTGAACAGTTAATAGGAAACTATATGCAGAAATATTGAGTACTTAACTTTCAGTTATAACCATCTCTCACTGAGAAGAACCAAGAATTTGTAGAAAAATAAGCTGCTACATCATCTTGTCTGTCAACTGGAAAATATACTGTTTTACCAACATTTCCCTCAGCCTTTCCAATAACTGACAACCCCATACCATACCTGCCTAGTAAATAAAATATTTATTATTGTTCACGGTTACACAGCCTCCAGTGCCATTTCAAGGGATCTAAAAAGAGGGCTCCTTTTTTCTCCTGACAAGTTCCTGGGCTGGGTAAAAGCCAAATCAGATTCTGTCACAGAATCTTCAGATTTATAAAGGCATAAATATTATCACACTATTAGGGGCCAGCTCAGTACCTGAAGGTAACTAAGAATTTTGGTGGGAGAAATCTGCCTTAAAGTGAAGAAGAACCAGGAGGCCATCATACCAACCCGCAGCCCTTCTTGCATCAGGGAAACAAATCTAAATAAGAAGAAAACAAAAAATGTTCAAATCCATCCAGACTCAGTGGATTAGAGCACCAGATTTGGAATTTCCAGTCTATTTAAGTGTCACTTGGAGACTAACCTACAGTACTAGAAGTCTACAGGAGGCAGCAATGGATTGACGTTCTATCAAGTCTGATTATTCCCCATGATTGTATAACAGATGGACGGAAACTTTTATTCTTGGAAAATACATTTTTTTAAAAACAAACCCCTTCTTGGTAATAAAAAGGCACTTTTGTTTACATGGTTCTATAATTAAAAAAAAATCCCTGTCTTAGTACAGACTAAGCAAATTACCATTAAAGAGGAAGGTTAACAAACTGTTTATTATTTGAAATGTCTTTCTTAAGGCTCAGTTTCTGATAAATTACCTCCAGCTTCATTACTTCGTAATATATCTCCCATGACATTTAATTATACTTACCCCAAACACATTAAGCCAATCAGTCTGAACAGCCTCTTATTAATATGCAAATTTCTGCTTTTTAAAACCCATGGATCTGTGGGGGAAAATCTCCTTAGGCTTCCATTATGTCCACTCAGGAAGTTATGTGTCTCAATCAGACAATTCCTGATCACCAGCTCGATGACTCAGCAGTTAACTAAATGTTTAAACTAACACTTCTGGCAGTAGCATTTGCCATGCAGGGCTGATAGGGAAAGGAGAAAGAAGGACCAAATGAAATTAAACTTGGGAGAACTTGAAAGAGGTTAATGATAATACACAAACCTGCCACTGCTACTGCTTTGTGTGGTAGCCTATTGATATCACATCAGATGTATTCACTTTGGCATGATTAAAAAACCCAAAACCTGTTACCTTGTAGTGTGCTGGAAGAAGACAGCTTCTGTGTATACAAAGCTCCACACAAGACACCTCACAGAGCTTTTATTATTTATTAAATTCAAGGTCCATTCTTGTCTTCTACCTGGTGAACTGGAAAATGTGGTGGAGATTATCAGAGACTTTATAAATAAGACCTCTCCTTCCTTCAGACCTTTCTGTCTCCCTTGCACCTTTATGAGTCCAATGCTCCCCTTCTTACTTTTTCAACTTTAGTTCTGACCACAAAATTGAAACTTATTCCAAAACTCACATTTTGGACCACAAAAGGTATACATTTTCTTTGAACTCACATCTTAATTTTAAGGAAGAGAGCCAGAGTAGAAGAGAAAAATCCCATGCTATTCACCAGCCTGGGACACATGAAGAGGTGGCACTCAGATCAAGACATAACAGACATATTCTCTTGGGGCTACATCATAAAACCTATCCCTTCACTCCGCTATCTTCAAGATTTTCTCATCCCATTAATGTGTGAGTCAAGTTATTTTAGGGTTATTGCACTTTGCATTGGGGGAATATGAAGAGTCCTTTCTGTTTACTTGTTAAATTAATATGGTTATTTAAATATAGCTATTTAAATACATTTTCTAGCCAAATGAATAAGCAATCATTAAAGTTAATGTGCTACATTAATTGTCCAATAGTTAAAATTAAAGGAATGGAACAAGTCCCATTCAGCAAATTGTCACTGGAGACAGACAATAGTTTCTTTCAGAGATCTGAAGAGGGTCTGGAAAAGTTATTGCTGTTTTTGGTCTGCACATTCATCCCACTTGTATCCCAGTAAATTAGTTCTGCACCATTTTGTATTGCTTTGAAAACTGGCTAAACTTGTCTGATAAGAGGTGAGTAAGTCTAAATAAGAATATGCATACATCATATAGGGTTAAGTCAGGGGAGGGTGGCTCCTTCAGGGATATTCCAGGCCTACAGCTGCCAACCTCCAGGGCCTGGAGATCTCCTGGAATTACAACTGATCTCCAGACTAGAAAGATTGGATTCCCTGGAGAAAATGGGTGGACTTTGTGGCATTATACCATGCTGAGGTCCTTCTCTGCTCCAGGCTTCATCTGGACTTTTTAACTTTCATGTACAAAAAGCAAAACTGCAGCCAACTTACTTGTAGCAATAAAAGGAATACCCAGTTGCTCACTGTAAACTTGTTCCTGCTTTTCAAATAAACTTAACACCCTAAGACATCCATAAAAGTCTGGTTTGGACAGAGTCTCAGAAGAATTGATTTGGAAGTGAAGCTAGTGCAAAATTCACAAGCTCCAAAAACAACCCGTGGTGTCCAACTGCATTAACAATTCATCCACAGATAGCAATGTGTGTGTGTTTTGCACTCTACACCAAACATTCACTCTTAATTTGGAACCTAATCACTAAGGGTTTTTACTGATGTAAGCACTGTGTGCATACTGTGACGGGCCTCTCCTGGGTGCCGGGGGGGGTGTCCCCCATCGGTAGCCGTGGCATCAGGCTGGGTTGAGCTGGCAGTCAGGGTGGGGTCACAAAAGGGAGCCGCAATAGGACCTCAGAACAGCAGGGAACGGGTTTAGCAGCACCCCACAGGCTCCTCTGCCTCATAAGCTGGAGATCACTCGCCCTCTCTCTCTCTCTCTAGCCGTCATGCGTACTGTCTCCTTCTCACGTTCTTCCTCTCTGGTCCTCTCCAAGAACCCCTCTTTTTATTCCCCACGCTCCCCTCCC
The DNA here is from genome assembly GCF_001447785.1 of Gekko japonicus. Taxonomy (NCBI): domain Eukaryota; kingdom Metazoa; phylum Chordata; class Lepidosauria; order Squamata; family Gekkonidae; genus Gekko; species Gekko japonicus. The sequence continues at coordinate 571,083 of NW_015172031.1, read as the reverse complement.
AGTGCCGTCCATCTTTCCCGCCTTCCTCCTCCCCCATCCAGCCCCGCCCTCATTCATAGGCCAGGATGCTCCTCGGGCGTCTGGGGTGTGGTCAGCGGTGGGCTGGCGGCGGTCTTCTCGGCCCGGGGCCACATCGCCGGCACCGCCAGGTGCCATGGCTGGCTTCTGTTTTCGCCCTGTGGGGCCTGCTTCGCACCTCTCAAGGGAGGGGCTCCATGGGGTTCATTGGGCGGGTCTCGCCCTGCCAGCAATGTACATCTTGCCTGGGCTCTCGGGAGTCGCTCTGTCGTGCCGCGTCCTTTGTGGGGGTTGTGCCGTCGATCCTCCCCGGCTCGTCTGCCGTTCCTGGGGTGAGTTGGGGTGTGGGTATGCCTCTGGGGGTGTGAAGGATCGTCCCAAGACTGGTGGACCGGGACACATACCATGACTTTTTTCAAAGTAATCCCAAGAGAGTAGAAGCAATTCAGAATAAAACAGATTAATCTGAAAATCAACCCAAAACCTGAACTAAATTCAGAGCAAACTGGGGCTTGAGAATATGACACATGGCAGTGACATCATCCCCTCCCACTATCTTATGTCCTAACAAATGACCACGCACATGGTCAGCCTCGCACGTGGCCTAACGAACACACGGAGCTTCACGACCTAGAACAATAGACACTGAGGATCCTAGAACGGACCTATCGGCCCATCTGGATCCTAGAATGAACCTATGGTTATGGGGGCACTGTAAATAGACCTATCAAGGGTGTTGGGTGTGTGTTGGGTGTGGTTTGGAACGGGCATATAAGCAGGCCCCCGGGCCCCGCTTTCTTATCTCAGTTTCTACCTATGAATCAATCATGAGCTGAAATCACTCGTCTATGCTTCTTGAACCCAGTACATTTTACACTAGGACTTAGCAGGATCAGTCAAAGGACCCTCCATGCCAAATAACAGATAGGATAAAGCACCCTTGTTTACAGGCAGAGCAGGCAGAACGTCTACCTAGGGTGCATTTGGCACCCTAAGAAAATAAGAAACAGATTTTTTAAAACCACGAAACACCACATTTAGCAAGAACATGGTCTCAACTCGATACTTGGCATGCAAAGATCAGGTGAGGACATAGCTAGAAGAGCCACTACCCAATCTTTGTGCCTGCTCAGGGACATTGGTATGTTCCCCCCCTCCTTTCTCTTAAGAGTACAGTCTGTTGTATAGATTTCAATGTTTTGCTGTCTGTAAGGCTTTTGAGGTTAGCTTTGCAATCAAAGGTTTTCTTTCAGTTGATAGAACTACCCCCACCAGGGCACTCTTGTCTCACTTTATGTTACTGAATGCAATGAACCACTTGGCTTCCAGGGGAAACAGATGTAACATTTGCCTCTCTATTCCCAGCACATGTAAGGGAAATGTTTGCTTCTGTCTGCCCACCTCAATGGCAGAGTTGCCTATAACTGGGGTAGGTCTGTATTTCATTCACTTTTCTCTCCATGCCCAAATCTACAGTACACCAAGGTTTGCCAATTAATCATTTGTCCCTGGCACAGAAAGTTCAGCATCAGATAACAAAACTGCTCCTGCAAACAGGAGTTGCTACTTAAGAATGAAAGTCCTCCACAAGCCACTGAACCAGCTATGTGATAGGTCTGTGTTTTTAAACTCTTTATACCTATTAGTGCAACCATCTTCCATGATATGTATACCTATGCTGAATGGTGAATACCATTGTCAATTATATCTATTGAGTCATTCTTTTCTTGCCTGCTCTCTTGAGTCGATGAACTACCAGAATAATGGGCATAATGGGTTTTGTGTAGATAATATCTGAATACAGAGTTTTATAATTCTATATTATGGTTCTGAACTCACTTCCACTTTCAGAATTAGCTGCATTATTTTCAAGGGATGGATCCATAAGCATAATCAGGAAGGAATCCAGGAACTTGGTTTCATCCTGGAAAAGTTACTCAGACAGCCAGTTCTGACATATATTGATAACATAAGAAATGATTTTGAGAGTGTCTAATCAGAGAACACAAGTGCAGCAGAGATGCCAGAAACACTGTTTGTTCATGTAGAAACAGTATAGGTTTTTTCACAGGCTCTTCCAATTTAGATGCTACAAGTGGAGACCCGCAAAAAACTTGTGGGATGGTTATCCTATTCCTCACACCTTTGCTTCCTCCTGTCTCCCCCTACCTCTCTCACAGTCTTTCTCCCTTCTGCCCCCCTTTCTTTCTCTCTCTCCTCCATGTATGGTTTGGAGGGTGAAGTCTATGGCATTATACTGGTCTGTAGTTCTTCCCCTCCTCAAATCCCACCCTCCCCAGGCTCCACCCCTCAAATGTCCAGGAATTTCCCTACCTGGAGTTGGCGACACAGTTTCCTTCCCATCTGACAGCCAACCTACCTTTATCTGCCTCTCTGTCTTCAGCTTTCCGTCTCCACACCCCTCCCCTGCAGCCTCTACCTAGGAAAATTAGTCTTTCTCCACAGTGGGGACCAAAGCAGCTTACATTATTTTCTCCTCCTTTTTATCTGCACAACAACCCTGTGAAGTTGGCTAGGCTGAAAGTATGTGACTGGTCCAAAATCACCCAGTCAGCTTCCACCGCAAGATGGGGATCTGAACCTCGGTCTCGCAGACCCTAATCTGTTACATCACACTGGCTTTCACAGGGTGGCTGCTGATGAACAGTAGCAAGCAGCTGGGTCTAATTGAGTCATGCAAATCAAGTGGTATTAAGTCACTCAGAGGGTGCTGCCTAGGGATGCCAGCCTCCAGGTGGGACCTGGGGATCCTCTGGAATTACTGCTCGTCTCCAGACTGCAGAGATAACTTCTCATGGAGAAAATGGATGCTTTGGAGGGTGGACTCTGTGGCATTGTACCTCACTGAGGTCCCTGTCCTCCCCAGGGTCCACCCCCAAATCTCCAGGAGTTTCCCAGCCTGGATGTGGCAACCTTACCCACCCCTGCCAGTGGCCGGGGGGGGCATGGCGACCCTAAACTGCTGCCAGGCCTAGGGTTGCCAACCTCTAAGTGGGGTCTGGAGGACCCCCTCTCCCAGAATTACAACTGAACGCAAGACAGCAGAGATCTGTCTCTCTGCAGAAAATGGCTCCTTTGGAGGGTGGACTCTGTGGCATTAGACCCAGTTGAGGCCTCTCCCTTCCCCAAACCCAGCCTTCCTTACAGTCCACCTCAAAACCTCTAGGGATTTCCCAGGCTGGCACTGGCAGCCCTTGTCAGGCCTGGCCCCAAGGCTCCATCACTCCCTCCCTCCAAGTCCAAAAGAGGCCAGGAAAGGGCCCTCCCCCCCCCCTTTTACTGACAGAACCCGTTAGAAGCCTCCCCCCTCTGCCGCCCTTAATGTTTTAATCTCTAAAGATGCCTGGAGTTAGATCCCTGCAGAGGCCATTTCAAAAGGTATTGAGGGGAATTCAACCCTCCCTGAAGGGATTTTTTTACTTCTTGGATTTTTCTGCAGACACAGGAAGTCTACTGACTACGTATGTAGGAAAAGCTGTTGGGGGAGAGTGAGCTCTCTGTTGGCAGAAATAAGTATCCACACAACCCGCCCCCTGTTGGAATTAGATATATAGATACTCAGCACATGGGGGCTGCTGGAACCAGTCCTGGTGTGGTTGTAACCAGTGTTCCCTCTAAGCTGAGTTAGTGTGAGCTAGCTCACAGTTTTTTAGCCTCCAGCTCAGAGATTTTTGGCTTAACTCAGGAAGGATGGGTCCAGAGCAAATTAATTTATGCAGTAGTCAAATCGCTCGCTCACAACTTTATTTTCTTTTTGTTCCGTATGGATATATGTCCATCTAAGAATAATTCAAAGTAATTAGTGGGATATCATATTACAGTGTCAAAAGGTATGAAAAATCTGCCTAAAGAGAACAAGGTCAAATCTTAAATTAAGACTATTAAAAATAATTTGAATAAAATGTGTAATTTAAAAGGTGATGGTAATAGAAGGGGTGTTTAGTTCTGGTAACATGTTGAAGTAGACAGTATAACAGTGGCTAAGTGATGTTTGAGATAGATTAGGTAGGGAAGAATATTAGGTAGGGAAGAACTCCCCCCCCCCGCAAGGCAGTTGGAACTGTCAGTTGCAATGGGAACCTACTTATTCTGAGGTAAAATATGTCC